>NW_027437438.1:0-152000 GCF_964204645.1 Tubulanus polymorphus | reverse complement strand
GTAAATTCCAGGATTTAAAACGATCTAATAGCCAATTTCTTCTATACCGGTATTTTAACTTCCGCGACCAACATTGGAAGAGGTTTCCAAGACCCAATATTCAGCCACCCTCTGATATGTGACATCATATGAATTTTAGGCCATCCCATATTAATGGTCTGTTTGCCGTAACCCGACTGACCCGACTTCAAAGGTACCGAGTGAAAACTTTTTTCCTGGGATTCATTGAAATAAATTTTATTTTTGATAAAAATGGCCGACCGACCGACCCACTGCCGATGTATGAGCTACATATGTTTGAATTCAAGTTTGCGTCGTCTGAAAACATGCCTTGTCAATGTGGCCTAATTGAAGTTTTCCTACCTACGGACTCATCATGAAAAGTTGAGCCGGTGTTACGGCAAACAGACAATTATTTTGGGATGGCCTTATTTGAATATTTTTTTCATATTGTGAAACATATTTTTTTTGAAAATATAGAATAGTTTCCCTGCCGCGCCTACCTGTACCCTACAAACTTTTGGACGTGGACTGTAACCAAATCTATATCTTTGGTCTTATTTGACTACAAAATAATTCTTTAAGAAAGATAAAATACAATATAAACTTGTGGAACTTTGAAGTCACGAATTGAAAAGATTTTTCAAGCAATGCCCTTATTCCAAACAACCTCTAGCTTTCAAAGTAAACCACACTTTGCCCATGGGCAATTTATTTTCACCTTTAAATAGTCCAGAAGTTTTTATTAGCTTTCTCTTTGTAGATATTGATGTTAATGTTCTCCAGTTGTCTAGATCTAATCCTGTAGAAAATGGTACATTTCGAAACACAAATTATCCATGTTATGTTTTGGCAAAACTTTTTTAGGCTGGAATTAAGTCTGGTGATCGTGTTTGGCGAATGCCATTGTGGGAATTCTATACCCAACAAGTGAAGAAGTCAGAATTAGCCGATCTAACTAATATAGCTATGACAAATGTAGGGGGTGACTGTTGTAATGCTGCAGCATTTTTGAAGGTATGTACTACGTTGTTATATCATTGCTTGCTGAGATTAAAGTAATCATTAGGGTTTTCCGTTGTTTCACAGAAAACTCTCTTGCAATCGTCGATTATTATTTATCCACTTAATTTTTTACAAAAAATGTATTATCATTATTGCGCTCTGACAACGTTTGCTAGAATTTTTTTAGATGTATTCGTCGAATTAATCTTGCGATGAAAATACAGACACCGAACTGAAAATACAGACACCGAACTAGATAAAGGGTTCGCCATTTGTTTATTAATAATTCCTAAATTCATAATTTTACCCAATGACCTTGAGTTTGGTGTCTGCGTCAGTCAAGAAATGGATTGCTCTGAGAATATCAATCAGGGAAAGTGAAATCAGCTCTGTTTTAGCCCACTTGGGACTTCAGTCCCAGCGGGCTATTGCGTTCACTTTTCGTCCGTTCATCCGTCCGTCCGTAGACAGAATCCAGTTATTTTGGGAAGTTTTGAAGACGCTTCAATTTAATATCTTGATATTTGGGTTACACGTGTATCTACCCTAGGCACTTCAGCCCAAAAACTGGCCCTGTCTGAATCAAGATGGCCGACTGGCAGCCATTGTTGTTCGCCAAAATCAGCACCTGTTACAAGTTTTTGACCTTTTTGAGTGAAATTTTGAAGACGATTTGATCAATTACCTTGATCTTTCTTATATAATTGAATCCCCCCAGGGCCCATCAGCATAAATTTGGTCAATCAGACTCAAGATGGCCGTCCTATGACCTTTTTGTGCCCAAAAATGTCAATTTTGGCCAGAATTCTTAGTCCTGTAGCTTCCTACTGGTTTGCCATTTGTCATTGCAATTGCTGATGGGTATTCTTTGGAAAGGGATGTTTTATACCTGAGGTATTTTTGATCAGCCAATTATGACGCAATTGGCGGCCATCTTTGTGTCATCAGTACTCATTCCTAGTTGGGAAAAGGTTTTTGACATTATATTGATGCCTAAGCTTATTTTGTTACCACAATGATTTAGAAAGTTGCAGCTTATAACGTGTTTCATGATTGTCATGAGTTTCCAGGTCATTGGTTTTTGTATGGCCACTAGGGGGCGTTGAATAACACAATATCTTAGTATTTCTATATGATATTTGTACTATCACCCTGATATAAGTTGCATATTTCGTAATCATCTATATCCACAATGTCATATCGAATGGTTCATAATATTTCATATCTTTAACTACATGAAATGCTTAATAATAATAATTTTAGTATTAATAATGTAATATAACTTATGAATATTGTATCAATATGTGCTTTATCGTAATAAACATGTCAGACTACTCAATATGTATTCAAAGTAATTAGCTTTAGTCGGGGCTCATCATTAATTAATTTGTGTCTCTCAAACATGTCACTAGGTGTTAGTTTTTGAGTCCTGATGTCTGCAACTTGTCTGACACCTAGTTCTCACATTATACTCATGATTCTGTATATAAAGACTATGTAAAGTAATCATAATTATTCTCATTCCGCGATGCAATAAAGATTGTACATATAAGGTTTAACTGCCTTGTTGTTCCTGATGGATGGAATCCTGTACCGCTGGTGTAAATGCTAGTTCCCCAGCCAGCCTGCTGATACAACAACCAGGCGGTTACAGATGGCGGAGAACCGGGTTTACCTTCACAGATCGACGGTTACAGTACCAATGCATATTTTGTTATCACAATCAATTGCAAAGTTGTAGCTCATGACATCGTTTATGATTGTGGTGAGTTTTAAGGACATTAGTTATTCTATATGGCCACCAGGGGGGTTGAATAGTATAATAACTTAGTATTTCCTCATATATATTTCCTTATATTGGTACCTAGGCTAATTTTGTTACCATGATCAATTGAAATGTTTAGTTCATGACATGTTCTATGATTGCGATGAGTTTCAAGTTCATTGGGTTTTGAACATGGTCACCAGGGGGGTTGAATAGTAGAATAACTTAATATTTCCATATGCCCTATTTTGTTATCATAATCAATTACAAAATTGTAGTTGCTGACATGTGCTATGATTGTGGTGAGTTTCAAAGTCATTTGGTTTTTGTGCATGGTCACGAGGGAGCGTTGAACTTCCCAAGTGGGCATGGTGTCCCTGGACCCCTAATTTAACGGCTAAAACGCGTTGAACGATGTTAAGTGATTGCAATCTGAAAACAATGATTATGATTAGGGAGCATCCATAAAGTACGTACGCATGAAAATGACCAAAATTATGAGGTCCTACCTTTCGTATGCATGACGTACGCATTTATATTGGTAGTCCTACCTTGTGTACGCAAAAATCAATAAATCCCGACATTAATACCTCCATCCTGCCGATGCTTGTTTATACAGTAAATAAACTGCACTGCCAACCTAAGTTCACAAAATCCAAGTGGCCCCAGTTTTGCCTATCCAACAATTAAATCTATGTAGTAAAATGCCAGTGGAAGGGTAATTTATTACCTTTAATTACTTAAACAAAATCATTTGAAGGCTAACCGACAACAAAGATATAATCAGTTGCCAAGTACAGAGTAACACAGTGACAACTGTGGTTTGGATTGCTAGTTTAATGTAGACTATGTTTCGAAGAAAATGCCAATACCGACTGGAGTGGAGTGGTGGATCAGAGGAGGCTACTATAAATCATCTGCATAAACCAACCTTTGCATATGATGCATACAGAACATTGGCGGCCACAGGCCCTCGGATTCAGGCCACGTTTGCATCATTACTCACTTGCTTGACAGAAACGACTTAGATTGTTACCACCAATTAATCCGAAAATTGTTAAATTGTAGCTCATAATATCTAGCACTACATCTTCGTTATCCTATTTTGGCTAAACTTGGTACAAAGAGTACTCCCAGCTAACAAAAAAACGTTCAAAGAACATTTTCTGGAAGTTTTTCACTCATGTTTAAACATTAGAGTTTAACGTTCATACAATGTTTGTATGATGTTTTCTTGTAAATGTTTTTTAAGGTTCACAGAATGCTTTTGATAACATTCACTGAACGTTACTTCATAACCTTTCTGCAACCATTAAGTTTGATAAAAACGTTCCTTTAACGTTTGTATGACATCACATTATAACGATATCTGTCCACTTTCACCAGCTCCAAAAAATCCTTCCACAACTAATGTTAATATTTGAATAATTATACATTACTTTTGTTAAATAACTATGTATATAAACATATATAAAATTGAAATAATTTTCCCTTAATCCTCCAGTGCGTTATCGTCGTCAATACCAGTAGCTGGTGGCAGCTTTCTCGATTCCTAAAATACAAACTAAATATCATAACCTCATCTTTTCATAATTGTAATTCACTTTGTTCAGAAGTCCATACAGTAGACTTTGCTCAAGTCTGATCTTTTGGGATTGTAAAAATGTTTCCGACTTAACTGATATCCGAGTTGGATGTTACATATTTTATATTTATTGTAACAAAAAATATTTCAAAAAACATCGAAGGTTAATGGTTTTCTGTGTTGTTCGGATCTGACTTGGGCAGAGTTACTGTAGCATATTCCAGGAAAACTGGTTCATAAAAACAAGTTATAGCCTTTTTTGAGGGACTTAAAAGAAATTTTTACTAACTTTAGCAACGTAATTGGACCTTCATGGTCTATGAGGGGCATGTTTCAGAAGTCGCCAATTAAGTCTTCAACTTCCTTAGACTTAACCCCCTTGAAGTTCATCATGCATGACCCTGAAATAAGAAAGAATAGATAAAAGTCACTGATTGTCAAATGTTCATATAATGTTAATAAAAAGGCCAAAAAATCTATTGTTTTTAGGACGACGGTACGTAGTACACGTCGTCCTATTGTTATCGTGAAATCCGTCACGTCAAACGATTACGTCCGTTTAAGGCCACGTATGCGTCTGAAACTTTCACAGTCGCTTAAATATGAAACACAGTAGGTTGAGTTCGTATGTGGTGAATTTTTGTTACTTGGTTAATCAAATATTGCCGAAATAAAAAAATTGAAACTCTAAAGTAGCGCCACCCCTGTCTAGAAGTAAACCTGTATTAGTCACTTTGTTAGGCACTTTGTGGGCATTCAAAACATTATCAAAATGGACCAATCTTTGGCTATTCACCCCACCATTGGCATATTTTTCTTCCAATAACTCTTTGTTTTTCTCAGAAGCTTTTAGGTACTCTAAAAGAAACGGTCGACGTTCCACATTTTCGCTACTTCCGACTGCTTTGAAAAGCTTTATTGTATTATTCTTGCAATTCACATTGCCAACTCTTTCGATGTAGACATCAATAGCTGTCTTCTTGTTTGCATGAACATGTTCCAGATCTATTTCACCAGTTGCTGGGTCTTTATTTGGACCCAATATCGTGGACGGAATAAACAAATTTGGGTGGGCGCGAGTTAATTGCCGTTCATGTGTTCTACCTGATTAAGGTAAGATCCGCCACTATATCTAGTGGTCACAAATGTTGCAAGTATATTCTGTAGCAGATGCAATTCACCGCAATTGAACTGCTGCTCTTTATGGGCTGGATTCTCATCCCCCACCATCAACTCTGATGCAATCAATTTCTTTTTGTTGATCATTGGACCGAAAAAAGACGTGCCTGAAATAGGCATTTCCATTAGCATTCGGATATCGTTGGCATGCAGAGACAGCGACTTATCCAATAATTTTAGTGATTTTACAATGCCAGCATAATCATCCATCGTCGAGCTAGATCTAGTTAAATGGTAACAAGTCACTTGTAAGACAGATTGCTCCTGATTCATAAAATCTGTGCGGATTCCCTTTTCTTCGGAGCCAGATACCATCAGTGTTTTGAACTGGCTTGAAGTAGCGAGAGTATTTAGGCGGAATTCAGCTGCATCATCCTGATTCAAGTAGAAGATATTTGTGTTGTCATTCTCCATAAGAGCATCCAAAGATCTATACATAGCATTAGACCAGTGGTCATCAATATTAATTTTTACGTCGAAGCCTTTACACGCTCTTTTTGAAAGGATATTAGTTGCTCCATGATACCGAACACTGGAACGAGTACAACGATTTTGTGGTATGCATAGCTCGACTACAGTACCATGACTAACACTCTCCCCTATCGCTTTCGATATTGTCCGTCTAAGCATTTTTGGTTTCCTTTGTCAGCAGTATGAGGTTGGCATTGAGCCAATTCATGTAATGTCGTGGTACGTTTTTTTATGTGAGCATTTTTTCGTTGGTCCTCTGGTTAAACGATGCATGATCGATGCGATTGAAGACATGACAAACCTCCGTCGATGACATGGTCAACTTTGTTTAAATTCGACGATCATCATCATTGTCATCATCATCGTCACTGTTGTCATCTTCACTATCCGAGTCCACAAATAATGGCTCCACTTCACTTTCAATAAGCTGATCTCCCCCAACTGGAATATCTGGCATTGCTTGTTCTTCATCCCTTTGATAAGTCATCTCAACAGCATGATCATCAGTAGATTCATCGGTTACAATGGAAGTATCATCTGCAGTTGTTATCACTATCATCAGCATTACTAGATAACGGCTCAAGCAATGAAGGAGTAGCTGACAATCGTGTTGCTTAAGAGGCTTTCTTTGCCTTATGCCGTGCATCACGATTTGCTTTGCTTGGTTTTTTTAGGAGATCTTTCTCTTCAAGTCGCAATTCAAACCTCCTATCGCAACATTTCTATAAGAGTTTTTGTACCGCTTCAGCTTCTTCAGTTAAATTCAACTCAATTTTTGTTTTCAATTTTTTATTTAAAAGTTTCATTTCTCCTCGGGAATCACTCCTAGTTGGGCACATCTTAATTCACTGACGAGACTTGCGCTGGTTGTTATTTTCTGTACAACATTTTTCTTCCGTTTAAATTGATATGTTTCATTCACCTGGAAATACAGGGAAATTATTTCATGATATATTCATCCAATGTCAGGTCGAAATTCAACGAAAATCCCAGGTACAGGCAAATGGGGTGCCGGCAATCCTACTGTGGCAAGCGGAATCCCACCATAATGCGCCAGGTTCGGTAGTGTACAGTACGACGTCGACGCTGGATTTCGTCTCAAACTCAAATTAAAATCTAACAATTATGTCTCAAATTCTATGCATGAAGAATGAAAAACGTGCCACATGAATTCTTAAACCTAATCCGAGTTTATTTAGATGAGTGATTTGCCTAATTTTTGGATTTGAAGACCGAAAATTGAGATCAAATTTACTTGAAAATGAACTAATTTTGATCGAGGTCCTCTGATATCTTAGTGGCGCCATCTGACAGGAATGCATAGCTGGTATGCTGGTTCCCCATTGTATATAATAAGCTGTGAAATTTCACTTTTAAAAAATATTTCCCTAAATTATTAGAAAATGCTGATAGTAAGACCGTGGGAAAGTTTTTATCCTTGAGTAGGCAAATCATGGTGGCAAAGTGCACCTGTGATAAGGCGGAAATAGTTCCATGTGAAGGCAAAGCTTTTAAATGATTAGACAATCGGAGGTGGTTTATTAACTTTTTTCAATTATAGTGATGCTATTTTCCATATCAAATTGCTAGATTTCAATCATTTCTCATAAGTCAACACTTGTAATTCAAGTGTGATTTTGATGTGTGTAGAGATACATCTTGGCTAGCATATTGAATGGCTGAGCCATGTTTAAGCTGCGCGTCGATCGTTGAATAGTGGAATTATAGGGTTGAGTTATCTTGATAATTAAAGGTTAGTGTCAACAAATGGTCGATTTCAGTCCCCTAATTTATGTGGAGAGACGCTCTTAACCGGCAAAACTGTGGTCTGTTTCCTATTGTTGGCCTACGTGACTGACCTTGCTTGAGCGTTCGCTGCCGATATGCCGCTTCAAAGTTATGAATAAAGTATTATATAACTGATTGTTAATGACATACAACAAATTAACCTTTAAAGAAAGGGCAAATGCCATCAAAATTGAAGAAACTTTAGTATACATAAAACGACCTGAGATGTGACTTATCGAAAACAGGAGCACAAATTAGCTGTAATAGTTAGCGGAATAGTCATCTATTTATCCTTCACTCCGTGCGTATAGTTAATATTCAACCCGCGGGTGGCGCTATTTATGATGTTAACTATGACAATCAACACAAGCACGTGTGCGCGCTTGTATGCGTAGCCTATGTATAATCGATAAAACAAACACCATTTGTTCACTGTATTCACTGACCTACAGCGCTACTCACTTTTATACGATTATCATGTTATATACGGTAGCAACACTATACTATGGTAAGAGTTTATTAATTCAAATCACTCCAAAACGATAAAATATCGCATGAAATGTCTAGCGAAATGATTGGAAGCCTTGAGGGTTTGTCAGAGATGACGTCAGTAACACGCACCTGCTAAGATAAACAATAACAGTGAGCACATGCTGAAATTTCCGATTTAAAAGTCATATTTCTCAGTAATGGGTGAACTAAAATTCAAATCAATTCCATATTTGATATTTGTGAATACATCACATTTGAAAATGAATTTTACACAATATTCTATTTTGATGGCATATGCTCTTTAAAGAAAGGTACCTAGTGTCGGACATTCTACTGAAAATTCCGGATTGATTCACGGCATAGTTTATTCATAGCGGGCATTTTAGTATATGAATCAATTAAGATGATTGACAGACGCGGGTGCGGTTGAAGACGTTCGATATAAACAATAATTTTAACCACGTGCACGATGAAAATAGGGACATCAAACTAAGAAGCACCAAATTTTTTAATAACATGTGATTTGAATAGGCATCTGTGCTGGTTTTTCAAAAGTCGAATCTTAATTGACTCCTATTGTATAGGCCTAAGCCAGGCCCTCCGGAATTGAATTGAATTGAATTCGACACAGTAATTCGCCTGTAATTAGCGATGAATCTTCTTGAAAATAAGCTTGAAGATTGGGTCTGGCGAGATCCTACCCTATTGTAAAAAATGTCATTGGTGATCAAATATGGCTGCCATTCAGGTGGCCATCTTGAATTTCTTGTTTCCACGATGCAGCCTGCAATTCTTGATGGCTTATCACAAAATTTGGTGTGAGGATCAGGGTAGGTAAGCTGTCCATGCCATTAGTATTTGGAGGTCATCGGCTTTCAAATATGGCCGCCAGGTCAGCCATCTTGAATTTCTAGCATGAAACGGCCTGCAATTCTTGATGCATTTTCATGATACTAGGTGTAAGAATTTTGGTAGGTGAAATGTCTACCCCTTATTGAAAATTGAGTTCAAGTATGGCCACCAGGATTGCCATCCATCTTGGATTTCATTTCAGCACGATGCCTACACCAATTCTTGATGCATTTTTTCATGTAGTGTGATCTTTTGGGCAGCCAAAATGGGCTTGTCTTCTCATGTAAGGATATATTAACAGAAAATGAACATTATCGCCACATAGTCTATACTATCTTAACTATTTTAAAACTTGTTACATCGTTACAATGTCACTTTCTGTAAAACTTTGAATACTGAATCTTCTTCTTCTACTACATCATGAAGGTATAAGGCCCGTGGGCCTCTTGTTCAATATTCAAGTCCCCTGGCGTACAAAAATGACCACCATCTTGATTCTGAAGTGTCCCAAATTATAATCAATTAATTCATAATTTTACCAAACGACTTTGAGATTGGTCTCTGCGTCAGTCAAAAAACGGATTGCTCCGAGAATATCAATCAGGGAAAGTGAAATCAGCTCCGTTTTTAGCCCACTTGGGACTTTAGTCCCAGCGGGCTATTGCGTTCACTTTTCGTCCGTGTGTGCGTCCGTCCGTCCGTAGACAGAATCCAGTTATTTTGGGAAGTTTTGAAGACGCTTCAATTTAATGTCTTGATATTTGGGTTACAAATTGGTATCTTGATTCTGAGGTGTCCCAACTAATAATCAATTATTCTGACATGATCTCAATTTGCATTTTTATCAAATCAATGAGCTTGCCTACCTTGAGAAATTGTTGAATTTGTTGCTTCAAGTTGAATGAATTCATTTTTGTCATTATTATTCTCGTCCGGGACTAAATTGATAATAGAAAAATCTTCCAAAATATGATAAAAGTCACTGTCAACCATTGTGTTATCTTTGGTTAACAACTGTCCACTGCAAACTAATTTCACTTCACATGCTGCACCAAAAAGTAAAAATTTAACATTTTTCGTACTTATTAGACACAGGTGAATTTAATACATCACATATTCACGATATTATGTATTTACCTTTCTGTAGTAATTCTTTGTATGATGAGTTAATAATTACACATTTTTTCTCCGTGTCCCTGTCAATAATTAGTTTGAAAACACACTTCCTGAAAAAAATAATTTTTTACTGTTTGGATACTATTCTACCCTGGCATGCAGGCCTACACCAAACATAATTTTGGGAGTTCAACACTAGTAATGAATTTTGTTACAGATTGGTGGCTAGGGATTTTGCTTTCGACACGGCCTAGCCTAAACCAGGTATTTTTAGGAACCTAGGACAACCACTTTATTTAAAAGAAAGGAAAGACTAAAGCCCAGGTCATTACATACATGCTGTAGTTTTATGTGAATTGCAGTAGAAGCAAGACAGCAGTAGAAATGTAATAACTGAATTTCAATTACCAGATTACCGGCATCAGGCTAGGCTGAAAAAATCAGCCGAAAAATTCTAAAACATTACTTCTAATAATAATTCTAGAAATTTTCTCAATACTGCAATATCTAGGATTTTGTTTTACATTCGGCAAACAGAAGAGTTAAATGTGTTCACTAGACACACTTCGGGTCTTGTTGAATAAACTATTCATTGAATATAATTGATTTATTCGAAAATCCGTTTTTATCTAAAAACTGGACTAAATCACAAACCTTACCTAATTCGGTATTTCCGTCGGCTCTGCCATGATGTGATTATACGTAGGATTGTAATTACCGTGGCTAGAACAAGGGCTAAGAGAAGCATGAAGCCTGAAAATGATTGCTTATCGGGGCTGCTTATTGACGAAACTATGTGTAGCCTGAGACTTGCTGTAACCGTGAAATAGATCGTGGTGCCACCGTCTAGCTAGTTAGTTACCTAATCGTTGGTGGTAAGCTTTTTATAATCGGATGGGCTTATACCAACGTTAGGGATGACAAGGGCCAAAACACAGTTGAAAAAAGTAACACTTCAAAAATATACTTTCTATTCACTTCAGTCCAGAATTAATGGCTTAAATCACAAACTAACACAGGTACCTTTTGAAATAATCCAATTTTATGTATGTTTCAAGCGATTAATCAACATTATTTTGAGAAATTAATTGATTTCTCCACCAATTTCGCTATTGCCCGCCATTTCTCTGTATTGCATACATGTGGCATGATAGACTAGGTGACCTACAGGGATTTATATAAAACTTTCAAGACGAAACGACAATTTTTATTTTTGATAGTTTTCCAACTTGTATATCAAATCTTCATGTTTTCCATTATAAATGATGAAGAATAAATTCTGGTTGAAGAAAAATGTAAAATATAGCAAAGCAGCTATAACGGGTTTTCTGCTGTCTTAGAATCCTGTTCATCGGTGGATTCCGACAAAGCATTTGATAAGGCACAACATCAGCCATTACTAACTAAACAGGCTATTAGGAAACAGTATCAATGATAGGTCACCCAAATGGCTCAGCAGTTATCTCTGAACGAAAACTTATAGCCAAAATCAACGGAACGCCTCATCTTGGAATAAGTCGGTCTAACTAGTGGAGTCACGCTAGGTAGTATCCTAAGTCGTCTACTGTTTAATGTCCTGACAAATGACATACACAGTAATCCAAAATATACCGCAAATCAATTGTGACAAAGTATTGATGCGAATGACCTATTTAGTTCATCGACCATTTACCGAACACTATTATTGTGCCCCAGCATTTGGGGTCATTCTACTTGAACCCCAACATTCAATATGTCCACCAGATTCTGGTGATGATAAAAGTCATTTTGATTTTTCTGCCAACTTCATTTCTTCTTTCATATTCATCTAACATTAAACATCATTAAGTTTGCGTCCCTTTATTGAAATTAGGTTAACTATCTCAATATATCGATGTAACTAGGAAGACCTTATTTAAAATGTCGTGATTTTTATGTTGACTTTTTGCGATATTGTCTGAATAAATTGCCATTTGATCACGACATTTTAGCTAAAGGAGTGATAATTATTTCGACGGTATGCGGTTATGTTGAGATACAGACGTCGACATTGATGAAAGGTGTGATCCGTATAACGATTTATTGTGATATTAACACGATATATCGACTAAATTATGTCGATAAATCGCGATATATCACGTTTGTTCGACATAATTTCGTCATGATAAAAGGTCGCGACGGTTTTGTACGGGTCCCATATATACGGAAGTACGGAAGCGATAAAGGGTCTTGAGTTGTCGCGTTCCAACTTGACAAAGTCGCCATATTTATGTCGACATATCGCGATATATTGTTTCAAGTCAACATGAATATGTCGACATATTGTGACGTTTTGACGACATATTTCGTTTTCTCAACCATTTTCCTCGCAACAATTCGACATATTCATGACGACTTGAAACTCAGTCGCCATATAACTGGCGTCCTCATCTTACATTTCGACGTGTCTTCAAATGACGGCTTGTCCCGTGGAAAATGGGCGAAAAAGCGAAATTTGTCATGAAAACGTCACAATATGTCGACATATTCATGTCAACTTGACGCGATATATCGCGATATGTCGACATAAATATAGCGACTTGTCGAGTTGGAACGCGACAACTCGAGGCCCTTTATCGCTTTTGACATATAAGCTTCCGTACATCTTTAGACAAAGAAATAATATGTGATCTTTCATTAAGTAGGATCACTTGAATGATCGCTTTAATATCACTTTAAGAAAAAAAGAATCTGCCAAATGACCTTAATATTCAACACTATATCAGATTAATCGACTTCAAAATAGGCGAAAGCATAAGTCTTTATTACGTTATTAATTGGCCTAATTATTCAAAAGCTAAAAAGTGGGCGACAAAACCAAAAAAAATTAATTGTCGCGGGCGATAAAACCAAAATAATCAATTGTCGCGGGTGATAAAACCAAAATAATCAATTGTCGCTGGCGATAAAACCAAAATATTGAATTGTCGCGGGCGACAAAACCAAAAAAATGAATTGTCGCGGGCGATAAAACCAAAATCTTGAATTGTCGCGGGTGACAAAACCAAAATATTGAATTGTCGCGGGCGACAAAACCAAACTAATGAATTGTCACGGGCGATAAAACCAAAATAATGAATTGTCGCAGGCGATAAAACCGCGACGAATAAAAAAATTGTCGCGGGCGATAAAACCAAAATAATGAATCGTCGCGTGTGACAAAACCAAACTAATGAATTGTCGCGGGCGATAAAACCAAAATAATGAATTGTCGCGGGCGATAAAACCAAAATATTGAATTGTCGCAGGCGATAAAACCGCAACAAATAAAAAAATTGTCGCGGGCGATAAAACCAAAATAATGAATCGTCGCGTGTGACAAAACCAAAATAATGAATTGTCGCGGGCGATAAAACCAAAATAATGAATTGTCGCGGGGTGATAAAGCCAAAATATTGAATTGTCGTGGGCGACAAAACCAAAATATTGATTTGTCGCGGGCGACAAAACCAAATTAATGAATTGTCGCGGGCGATAAAACCAAAATAACGAATTGTCGCGGGCGACAAAACCAAAATTATTGTTTTGTCGCTTTATTTTAGTTTTGTCGTTTTGTCATAATGTCGCCCTCATTTGCAAATACGTGTTTTTTTTTACACATGGCCCTTATCAGCCACCATACTAAAGCCTTAAGGTCGCGTAAAACTCGATAAACATTTCAAGCAACACAGCGAACAATCTCCTTTCCCCCACAACGAACGCTTAACCTAGTAGAGGCTACTAGCCTATGTAGGCCTATGTATATATCCGGACAGATTGGTCGTAGGCCTATTGAATAACAACCCACCTAAATATCGTAAATTTTGTTTTGAAGTTCAATCCAATAAGTCCGTTAATAAACGCAACAATTATACTGTGTTTGTTAGAGACAGTAAAGCTCAGTACCGGTAGGCCTAAAGCCTTAAGGTCGCGTAAAACTCGATAAACACTTCAAGCGACACAGCGAACGATCCCTTTCCCCCACAGCGAACGCTTACTCCGAATGTCAAGTGTGAGTCCAGCATACGGAAAGGATTGTGTTATATACTTGTATTTAGTAAATACCTTGTGCATTTGACAATGATCGGTATGTACTGTAGGAAATATAGAGTATTGATATAGAAGTTGAAGCCCGCGGCCGAATAAAGTAATATATTCTTTTATTTTGATACCTCGTCGACATAACAGCTTTTCTCTGCTATATCTCTTCGGCGTGTTTCGTTTAGGCATACGACTCCCCGGTACACTTATGATTTATCTCAGTAAATACACGGTTAATTTGATAAAGAAAAATAGGTATTGCTAAACTAACTGCTTGACGCCCGCAGCCAAATCACTGGTAGTAATAAATTAATTTGTACTCGATTTGATTCTCATGATGAGGTGAAACTCGCAGCTGATCCCCGGAACAACGATGTAGTGACACACGTCGATTCGTCGATGTTTACGGCTCGACAGTGCTTTTAAAATCTAAAGTAGTAAATTTCCTGTATATCGGTAATACGATTTGATGAGGAAAATGGGCTATTGTTAAAATTAGCTTTTAAAAACTGCGACAGAATGTGCAATCTTTGGGTAATAAATTTGTTAATTTATGCTTGAATTGATAATTGATGTGACAAGAAACGTGCGGTAGATTTCGGAAAGAGGACTTAGAAAAACATGTCGGCTCTTTGAATGGGGCTCAATTTTCGATGTTTACGGCCCGACAGTGCTTTTGTAACGATGATTCTTCAAAATACGCACGGGGTATTTGTAGATCGAAGTGAGCTGAATGATATCAGACGGATTGTATCGACAACAGCGGCAAGGTAACAAAGCTTTTGTTCTTTTAGTAAAAATAGTGTGGAAGAAAATAATAATAATAAATATAGCTGCAAAGCAGCGATAACGGGTTTTCTGCACAGTCTTAGAATCCTGTTCAACGGTGGATTTCAACAAAGCATTTGATAAGGCTCAACATCAGCCATTACTAAACAGGCTATTAGGAAACAGTATCAATGATAGGTCGCCCAAATGGCTCAGCAGTTATCTCTGAACGGAAACTTGTAACCGAAATCAACGGAACGCCTCATCTTGGAATGAGACGGTCTAACTAGTGGAGTCACGCAAGGTAGTATCCTAAGTCGTCTTCTGTTTAATGTCCTGACAAATGACATACACAGTAATCCAAAATATAACGGACCGAGTAAATTTCCAAAACGACCTTAACACACTGTTCGACCAAAAAACTTAATGTTCCGACAAAACCACGGGCGACAAAACCAAAATTATGAATTGTGGCGGGTGACAAAACCCAAAATATTGAATTGTCACGGGTGACAAAACAAAAATAATTAATTGTCGCGGGCGATAAAACCAAAATAATGAATTGTCGCGGGCGATAAAACCACAGTAATGATTTGTCGCGGGCGTTAAAACCAAAATATTAAATCGTCGCGGGCGATAAAACCAAAATAATGAATTGTCGCGGACGGCAAAAACAAGATATTGAATTGTTGCGTGCGACAAAACCAAAATAATGAATTGTCGCGGGCGACAAAACCAAACTAGGGGTCCAGGGACACCATGCTCACTTGGGAAGTAGTTTCAAATGCTCAACAATCTAACAATTTCAATACATAACGCCCTCTAGTGACCATATACAAAAACCAATGACCTTGAAACCCACCACAATCATAGAACATGTGAGCAGCTATGATTTTGTAATTGATTGTGATAACAAAATATGCCTCGTTACCAATTTAATATGGAAGTACTAAGTTATTCTACTATTCAACGCCCCCTGGTGACCATATGCAAAACCCAATGACCTTAAAACTCACCACAATCGTAGTACATGTCATGAAATACAACTTTGCAATTGATCATAGTAACAAAATATGCCTAGGTACCAATCTAATAAGGAAATACTAAGCCATTCTACTATTCAGCGCCCCTGGTGACTACATGGAATAACTAATGTCCTCAAAAACTCACCACAATCATAGCCGATGTCATGAACTACAACTTTGCAATGGATCATGGTAACAAACTATGCCTAGGTACCAATCTAATAAGGAAAAACTAAGCTTTTCTACTATTCAACGCCCCCTGGTGACTATATAGAATAACTAATGTCCTTCACAACTCACCACAATCATAGACGATGTCATGAACTACAACTTTGCCATTGATCATGGTAACAAAATATGCCTTCGTACAAATATAATATAGCGATACTAAGTTATTGTATTATTCAACGCCCCTGATGGCCACATACAAAAACCAATGACCTTGAAACTCACCAAAATCATAGAACACGTTATGGGCTACAACTTTCCAATTGAATATAGTAACACAATATGCTTAGGTATCAATTAATCGTGGAAAAACTTTTTCCCACCTACGAATGAGTACTGATGACACCAAGATGGCCGCCAATTGCGTCATAATAGGCTGATCAAAAATACCTGTCCCAGGTATAAAACATCCCTCTCTAAAGAATATCCATCAGCAATTGCAATGAGAAATGGCAAACCAGAAGGAAGCTACAGGACCTAGAATTCTGGCCAAAATTGACATTTTTGGGCACTAAAAAGGTCATAGGACGGCCATGCTGATGGGCCTTTGGTAGATTCAAATATAAACGAAAGATCAAGGTAATTGATCAAAGCGTCTTCAAAATTTTCTTCGGGCGACAAAACCAAAATAATGAATTGTCGCGGGCGATAAAACCAAAATAATTAATTGTCTCGTGTGATAAAACCAAAATAATTAATTGTCGCGGGCAATTAAACCAAAATAATGAATTATCGCGGGCGATAAAACCAAAATATTGAATTGTTGCGGGCAATAAAACCAAAATAATGAATTGACGCGGGCGACAAAACCAAAAAAAAAAATTGTTGTGGGCGACAAAAACAAAATATAAAACCAAAATAATGAATTGTCGCGGGCGTCAAAACCAAAAGAAGAATTGTCGCGGACGACAAAACCAAAATAATGAATTGTCGCTGGAGATAAAACCAAAGTAATGAATTGTCGTGGGCGATAAAACCAAAATATTGAATTGTCGCGGGCGACAAAACCAAACTAATGAATTGACGCGGGCGTCAAAACCAAAAAAAGAATTGTGGGGCAACAAAACCAAAATAATGAATTGTCGCGGGTGACAAAACCAAAATGGTGAATTGTCCAGGCGACAGAACCAAAATGGTGAATTGTCGCGGGCGACAACCAAAATAATGAATTGTCGCGGGCGATAAAACCAAAATGATGAATTATCGCGGGCAATAAAACCAAAATATTGAATTGTCGCGGGCAATAAAACCAAAATATTGAATTGTCGCGGGCGACAAAACCAAAAAAAAAAAATTGTCGCAGGCGACTAAAACAAAATATAAAACCAAAATAATGAATTGTCGCGGGCGACAAAACCAAAAAGAAGAATTGTCGCAGGCGACAAAAGCAAAATAATGAATTGTCGCTGGAGATAAAACCAAAGTAGTGAATTTTCGCAGGCGACAAAACCAAAATATTGAATTTTCGCAGGCGACAAAACCAAAAAAAATTGTCACGGGCGACTAAAACAAAATATAAAACCAAAATAATGAATCGTCGCGGGCGACAAAACCAAAAAGAAGAATTGTCGCGGGCGACAAAAGCAAAATAATGAATTGTCGCTGGAGATAAAACCAAAGTAATGAATTGTCGCAGGCGACAAAACCAAAATATTGAATTGCCGCGGGCGACAAAACCAAAGTATTGAATTGTTGCGGGCGACAAAACCAGACTAATGAATTGTTGCGGGCGACAAAACCAAAAAAAGAATTGTTGGGCGACAAAACCAAAATAATGAATTGTCGCGGGCAATAAAACCAAAATAATGAATTGTCGCGGGCGATAAAACCAAAATAATGAATTGTCGCGGGCGACAAAACCAAAATGGTGAATTGTCGCGGGCGACAAAACCAAAATAATGAATTGTCGCGGGCGACAAAACCAAAAAGAAGAATTGTCGCGGGCGACAAAACCAAAAAGAAGAATTGTCGCGGGCGACAAAACCAAAAAGAAGAATTGTCGCGGCCGACAAAACCAAAATAATGAATTGTCGCTGGCGAAAAACCAAAGTAGTGAATTTTCGCGGGCGATAAAACCAAAATATTGAATTTTTCGCGGGCGACAAAACCAAAATATTGAATTGTCGCGGGCGACAAAACCAAAATAATGAATTGTCGCGGGCAACAAAACCTAAAAAAGAATTGTGGGAGCGACAAAACCAAAATAATGAATTGTCGCGGGCGACAAAACCAAAATGGTGAATTGTCCAGGCGACAAAACCAAAATGGTGAATTGTCGCAGGCGACAAAACCATAATAATGAATTGTCGCGGGCGATAAAACCAAAATGATGAATTGTCTCGGGTGACAAAACCAAAATATTGAATTGTCGCGGGCGATAAAACCAAAATAATGACTTGTCTCGGGCGACAAAACCAAAATGGTGAATTGTCCAGGCAACAAAACCAAAATGGTGAATTGTCGCGGGCGATAAAACCAAAATAATGAATTGTCTCGGGCGACAAAACCAAAATAATGAATTATCGCGGGCGACAAAACCAAAATATTGAATTGTCGCGGGCAACAAAACCAAAAAAAAATTGTTGCGGACGACAAAAACAAAATATTAAAAAATAATAATGAATTGTCTCGGGCGACAAAACCAAAAAGAAGAATTGTCTCGGGCGACGAAACCAAAATAATGAATTGTCGCGGGCGATAAAACCAAAATAATGAATTATCGCGGGCGACAAAACCAAAATTATTGTTTTGTCGCGTTATTTTAGTTTTTTCGTTTTGTCACAAAGTCGCTCTCATTTGCATATATATGTCAAGTGTGAGTCCAGCATACGGAAATGAGTGTGTTATATACTTGTTTTTAGTAAATACCTTGTGGATTTGACAATGATCGGTATGTACTGTAGGAAATATAGAGTATTGATGGTATTGATATAGAGTTTGAAGCCCGCGGCCGAATAAAGTAATATATTCTTTTATTTTGATACCTCGTCGACATAATGTCACCCTGATATAATTTGCATATTTCATAATCATATAGATCTACAATGTCATATCGAACAGTTCATAACATTTCATAGCTCTACTACATATTAATGATAATAATAATAATAATAATAATAATAATAATAATATAATATAACTTATGACTATAGTGTCAATATGTGCTTTAAGGTCGTAATCAACATGTGACATTACTCAACATGTTTTCACGATAATTAGCTATAGTCAGTGCTCATCGATAATTAATTAATGTCTCTCAAACATGTCACTAGGTGTTTGTTTGTGAGTCCTGATGTCTACAACTTGTCTGACCCCTAGTTCTCGCATTATACTCATGATTCTGTATATAAAGACTATGTAAAGCTATGATAATCATTCTCATTCCGGGATGCAATAAAGATTGTACGTATAAGGTTTAACTGCCTTGTTGTTCCTGATGGATGGAATCCTGAACCGCTGGTGTAAATGCTAGTTCCCCAGCCAGCCTACCGACACAACAACCAGCCGGTTACAGATGGCGGAGAATCGGATTTACCTTCACAGATCGCCGGTTACAGATGGCGGAGAACCGGGTTTACCTTCACAGATCGACGGTTACAGATGGTGGAGAACCCAAATTTAAGTCCTCGTGACTAACACAAGTACAGATGAAGCTGTTAAACTATTGGTTGTGACTGGAACGTTGACCTCACGAGAAGATCGTATTCAACTACACCTGTGATGAGATGGCCGTACTGATCGTGAACATTGCTGCTGTTTCAGTGGGTACAATGCATTACGGTAACTTTTTGTCAGCCGAAGGTAATACAGTTGCTTCTTTGTCTCGAATTAGTGGTCAGATGAACATAATAGAAAATTATAGGAATTTGGATACAAGATACTGCCGTACGATCAAAAAAGTTATCGCCGGTTTAAATAGTATGATTCACAATTCTTTTTTTCTAGGCATCTAGTTCCAATCAGCATAAATCAATTTTAGTTTCATTTCATACTATAAGTATTAGAATACGGAACACTTCTCAGGGGATATGTCTAAGGTTAATTAGTCAAATTCATCTACTTACAGTACAGTGCGTATCTATACTTTTTCGCAACAAACTATTTCGACTATACTAAAGGTTTAATCGGCAATTTTCATTTTCATAGGTTCATATTTTCTGTTTGTTAGTATAACTAAAACATGAAGATGAATTGGTTGAATTTTTATGTGGACAAATATATAATCTCAGTTACACCTGGCCACTTATTTTGGATGATGATAATTTTTTCCTTTTGGTTGACAAGGATAACTGTATTTGTGTTGTGTCATTGCCTGAACTCTGCTCTGATGTCAGATGTTGCGTGTTACTATCATTGTGTCACGAAGTTATTTCCAGTCAATAATCGAAAGATCTTCAAAACAGAGAAATGCGTACTACTTGCAACTTGCATCACCAACTGATCTTCGGGACGCTATAACTACACAACACGTCGCTACTTCTGTTCGTCGCAGAACCAACCAGAATTCGGGGATCCTCTGCAGATCATTCAAAATCACAGTTAACGTATTATCGCATCGTCCGTAAATAACTACAACATGTGACTCTTTCGTGAATGACTGAGAATCCGGCCGTAACAGTCCAGCGTTTGCACATTTTCGCGCGGTGAAAGTCAATCTTTCATGTTTTCGCGATTGAAGGAGTTTTGATGAACTTATAGTATCTCCGTTTTCCGCAAATTTGGAGGACCAAATTTAATTGGACAAGGGGGCATCTGTCACCCTGATATAATTTGCATATTTCATAATCATATAGATCTACAATGTCATATCGAACAGTTCATAATATTTCATAGCTCTACTACATATTAATGATAATAATAATAATAATAATAATAATAATAATAATACAAATAATAATAATAATATAACTTATGACTATAGTGTCAATATGTGCTTTAAGGTCGTAATCAACGTGTGACATTACTCAACATGTTTTCACGATAATTAGCTATAGTCAGTGCTCATCGATAATTAATTAATGTCTCTCAAACATGTCACTAGGTGTTTGTTTGTGAGTCCTGATGTCTACAACTTGTCTGACCCCTAGTTCTCGCATTATACTCATGATTCTGTATATAAAGACTATGTAAAGCTATGATAATCATTCTCATTCCGGGATGCAATAAAGATTGTACGTATAAGGTTTAACTGCCTTGTTGTTCCTGATGGATGGAATCCTGTACCGCTGGTGTAATTGCTAGTTCCCCAGCCAGCCTACCGACACAACAACCAGCCGGTTACAGATGGCGGAGAATCGGATTTACCTTCACAGATCGACGGTTACAATAACAGCTTGTCTCCGCTATATCTCTTCGGCGTGTTTAGTTTAGGCCTACGATTCCCCGGTACACTAAAGATTTATCTTAGTAAATACACGGTTAATTCGGAAAAAAAATAGGTATTGTTAAACTCCTTGAAACCCGCAGCCAAATCACTGGTAGTAATAAATTAATTTGTACTCGATTTGATTCTCATGATGAGGAGAAACTCGCAGCTGATCCCCGGATCGACGATGTAGTAACACACGTCGATTCGTCGATGTTTACGGCTCGACAGTGCTTTTAAAATCTAAAGTAGTAAATTTCCAGTGTATCGGTAATATGATCTGATGAGGAAAATGGGCTATTGTTAAAATCACTGTTTGAAGACCGCGACTGAATGTGAAGTCTGCGGCAATAAATTAGTTCATTTATACTTGAATTGATAATCGAAGTGACAGTCGGCCTGCGGGTTGATTTCGGGATGACGACTCGAAAAACATGTCGCCCCATTGAATGGGGCTAAATTTTTGATGTTTACGGCCCGACAGCGCTTTTATAACGATGATTCGTGAAAAAACACGCGGGCTATTTGTAGATCTCAGTAAGCTGAACGATATTATATGGATTGTATATGAAACAGCGGTAAGGTAACAAAGCCTATGTTCTTTTGGTAAAAATAGTGTGGAAGAAAATAATAATAATAATAATCACGCGGATATCAATAGGGTTTTCTGTGAAATAACAGAAAACCCTAATAATCACGCGGATATCAATAGGGTTTTCTGTGAAATAACAGAAAACCCTAATAATAAGAAACACGCGAATCTCAATAGGGTTTTCTGTGATGTAACAGAAAACCCTAATAATCACGCGGATATCAATAGGGTTTTCTGTGAAATAACAGAAAACCCTAATAAGTGTTGATTTCTTAATTTTTTTCAATTTCGTCGTTTCGTTAGTTTGTGTTGTGGTCCTGGCCTCAGTCCACAGGTGCCAGCACCCTCCACACGTTTTCAAAATGGCCGCCATCGAATCGACGGAAATTTACTCTCACTTTACGGCCGATGTGCACATGGATTAAGATCGTCAGGTGAGGAGTTTTAGGTATCAAACAAACTACGAATCTGTTGTGCGTTGATTACAACAAAAATTAGACGGATATCTTAAGAGACAATAAAATGACAGGCAAATTACTCGTGAATCAAATTGACTCACGAAGATTTCATTGAAAAATGACCTTCCCATTCCTGACTCTGGTTTATGAAAATATCCGATCGTGAAACTGAACCACAGTCAGGTTACTGACTACCGTCTAGCTAAAGGCTGGCTTATGTCGACAAGCAACGCGACGCCTACCGATGCAACTGGGTTGATCGCCGATTAGCGGCAACTAGCGGCCTACGAGAGGCCGCCAGTTGCTCCTCAATCGGTTCGACATAAGCCGGCTTGCGACGGCAACGCGACGCCTACCGACTCGTCGCAAGCCGTATCCGGCTAGTTGCCCATGTTCTACTCCGGCCTACGGTAGGCGGGCAGTTGCTTTCGATCGCAGCCGACATAAGCTCACCTGCGACGCGACGGAACTGAGCGCAGGGGTTCCAGCCAATGAAAGACCGCATATACATAGTACAAATTATCACCACAAGTTAGCGTCATTCGTAATTAGTCATAAAATTTCAAATTCAAGTAGTTCAAAACGTAAACCAAACCTTCAGCATGGCAGAGGACTGGACCGAAGATCTAGAAACGAAATTGGTAGAATTATGGTGTGAGCGGCCATCTTTATATGATGTCGCTAGCACGTTGTATTCAAAACAGAATCAGAAAGATCAAAGTCTTAAAGAAATAGCTTTTCTAATAGAAATATATTTCCTAATAATTCAAATTTATTCTCAAAATGCTTATCACGTGACCATTTGAGCCGTTGCAGTTGCTAGTAATCGCAACCGACATAAGCAGGGAAGCAACTGGGAGGATCTCATATCCCGCTAGTCGGCCTCAGTTGCTGCGAATCGGAGCGCAGTCAACATAAGCTGGGCTGCGATGGCGGTTGCTCTCAGTTGCGTCGGTAGGAGTCGGTAGGCGTCGCGTTGCTTGTCGACATAAGCCAGCCTTTAAACTGCTACAGCAGGGAGTCGCCCTTTGTTGTGACGCTACGAGTTGCCAACCATCAACACAAACATTTGTCAATGATTTGCACTCCAATTTATTAGGCCAGCCGTAGGCTAAGCCTATAACTATACAAATGGAGCGAATTTAAATGACATGGTTTCCATACAAAAGGCTCTTTTGCTTGCCAAGTGAGGGCATATTCGAACAAATCACGTATTTAAGCATAATCCATTCTCGGAATTGTAGGGAGCAGAATTTTGAAATAGGGTTTCATAAAAATGTTTTCTGCATTTTTCACGAAAGTTAAATCGGGAAAATTTCAATTTTTATCAGCCAATCAGGAAGTTGTGTCTTCCCTGTGATTGGTTTATCTGAAAATATCAGCAGCTGTTCACGTGAATTATCGTGATTTCATTACTGGCGCTTTTGCGCATGACTTCATGTATCAACACGCGACAATACTTCCGCGTTCGCTATTTGTTCGCTGATTGGCCCATTTACTGGGAAATTCCACAGAAGCCTAATGTGGTTTGTTACAAGCGCTGTGATTGGCCCGACCCGATTCTGGCAAGGCTTTAGCTTAGTGGGTTCGAATCCCTTGACAGGTGAAGATGATGGATCCTATCCTGATGATGATCTATTGAAACAAATAAGTTTCCCGGTTGGGCAGCCGCGGATACTTACCGGAAGTGTTCCGGTTCGATATTTCGAGGTTTCTTTGAATTTTGGAGTGATATTGAAATCCGGGAAATACCGGGGGTAGATTGTGAAAACCCATTGCATGATATTTGTATTACTTAATCAACGAAAAGCGTCGGGACGCGCCAGGAGTTTTCACGATACAAGTAGCGCAATAGCCTACTTCTTCGTGTTCGTCCACATCAATTTTCACTCCGCCGATCTCTGACACTGCTCTGTCGCCGTCGGCGCTGTGATTGCACTTTCGTACCACCAACATTTTTTATTTCTATATCAGGGAGGTCTGGAGAATAAAAAAGTCAAAATTTGGATATCACATAGGCCTGATTTCATCGAATAAGTCGACCATGGTCGTTACGTTTCCGCACTTATTACCACCTAAAACCGTCTGAACAATTTTGTCACAACCAACATTTCGTTTACAGAAATCAGGTGTTCACGTGAACCCGCAGTATCGTCTACTGTTTTACTTCCGGGTTTTATTTTAAGATTTAAAATTGTATTTCAAGATCGATTTCTATGAAATCTTTAGTTGATTTGGTGTTTGGGAGGAATTTTTATTTGCTCTACAGAAAATTCATCCTTGACAATTGCGCAAGGTTCGCGAAAAAATAGGTTTTACCAAATGGGGTGTATGACCATGATATGCTAATTAGCCATGTGCTCGAATTGCAAATTCAATCAAATTTTATTCTGCCAAAAAATGTTAAATCTAATTTGCTTTCCGAGAGTTAATGGTATGCTGCATGGAACAAAGTAGTTTTGAGATGGGTCTTGAAGCTATTGAGGTCGAGAGATAACCATCTAGATAGTTCGTGAGAGTTCCAAAGTTTTGAAGACGCTTCAAGGTAATGTCTTGATATTTGGTTTATACGTGTATCTACCACACTAGACACATCTTCAGGCCAAAAACTGGCCCTGTCAGATTCAAGATGTTCGCCAAAATCAGCACTTTTTACACATTTTTGAAGTTTTCGAGGGAAATTTTGAAGACACTTTTATCAATAACCTTGATCATTCGTATATATTTGAATCCCCCGAGGACCCATCGGCATGAGAAAAATTGGGTCGATCGAACTCAAGATGGCCGTCCTGTGACCTTTTTTGTTCCCAAAAATGTCAATTTTGGCCTGAATTCTGAGTCCTGTAGCTTTCTAATGGTGTGCCATTTTTCATTGCAATTTGTAATGGGTATTCTTTGGATCTTTTATATCCGAGAGGGTATTTTTGACCTGGCAATTATGACGCAATTGGCGGCCATCTTGGGGTCATCAGTACTCATTCGTAGGTGGAAAAAAAGTTTTTCCACATCATATTGATACTTAAGCATATTTTGCTACCATAATCCAATTGGAAAGTTGTAGCTCATGACATGATCGAGGTGAGTTTCAAGCTCATTGGTTTTTGTTTATGGCCACCAGGGGCGTTGAACAATACAATTGCTTAGTATTTCTATATTACATTCGTACCTATGCATATTTTGCTACCACAATCAATTGGAAAGTTGTAGCTCATGACATGGTCTATGATCTTGGTGAGTTTCAAGCTCATTGGTTTTTGTATATGGCCACCAGGGGCGTTGAACAATACAATAACTTAGTATTTCTATATTACATTCGTTCCTGCTGTCTGTGTTAACACACGATTTTACTATGTAAATGATATTGAGCAGGGAGTGTATATTGATAAATATAACCCACAGATTACATCATTTATAAAAAGCAAATCTGACAGGCTGGCCATTGTGCCCATTGGGGCACTTGTTCATATATCACATTGAAAAAAAATTAAACGACACTTTCATATATATGGCCACGCCAACGCCGTTTTTGAAAAATTTTATCGACAAGACATCACCAATACACTGGCTATTAATAGTCAGATGAACGATCCTATCAGGAAATTCAAACATTCGGACAACGACGATCTATTGATGTCGATTAAGCGTCGATACGTAAGGAGGGGAGTCAGGATTGTGATTGACCGCTGCAATAGACCAGAAGCGGTCTCTTTTTCTCTTGTGGTAGAATAAAGCAGCCGTTGTTATATCATTGTTCGTGTTTATTGGTGGAAATCGGCCGGCAAAAGGAGACCTCCGATGTATTCGTAAATTGAGGCGACCTAGGCGATTTTTTACAGTAAAATGAATATCAAAATCTATTTTTTCTAGGAATTTGTCACAAACAAAAATTGGTTGCATCTAGATATTGCTGGAATAATGGAAAACCATTCTGGTGAATACCCATATCTCTCAAAGGGAGCCATGTCTGGTAGGTAAAGTGATTAGTCCATTCCATCTGTTATTGTAGTCGCTCAGCAGTCATCGAACACTGAAAGCCAGAGCGCATGCTGTGATTAATTTTTCCTACCAATTGCGCCTGTATAGGGTTTTTAATCATGTAGATAGATTAAATAGTTTCAGCGCATCTATGTACATGTATAATCATTTCAAATGCATGCCTTTTCTTATTATATATCCATCTATAACGGTTGAAGTATCCACCTAAGAACATCGAATTTTATGCAGGGGGCCACATTGAGAAACTATGTTAGCATGATCAAATCCTTCATTACTCCAGAAATAAATGTAAAACTTGGTACAAAGTTTTGACTTAGTATGAGGTCCATTCCTATTTACCTAATAATATCTACCTAGCTACAATACCCCAGTTTTCAATTGGTGTAGACAATCTTACCTGTTTGTTACCTGAGCAATTGCTCTAGCACCATACATAGCTTATAGGCAGGGTATCAGAGGCATACTGGCTCATCTAGTGTAATGGTACACCTAATTTGAATTGAATTCATGTACTGTGTGCGCTGTGCTACCAAAAAAGTCTTAATGGATTTCTGTCTTCAAATGCCAAGTCCACAAAGGGATGTTTGACGCAAATTTATTATTACCCATCGACCCAAGAATGCAAGAGGTATCGTAAACACCTGTGTTGTCTGTCTGTCCGTCCAGGCAGGCATGCAGATATTGTTCCCGCTCTACAGGCTTAACTTTTGGTTGATTTTGGTATGTTTGTTTTAGGTGTGAGGAGAATGAACCCTTTTTTTTGCGGATATAGGTCATCAAAGATGACCGCCACATTTAATTTGATGAGTAGATTAGCAATTCGGGAGCTTTTCCCTTCTGCTTTGAATCAGGCCATCCATGATGGCCGCCACTGTTATGCCGGTGTCTAAAATTGCCAATTTGGAGCTTGTTACTGCTGTAAGGTGAAGATTTTTACACAGAATTTATTCATACTTAAAGTGTGGGTTCATGATGGGAGTTGGACGAGTCCTATGTTTGGCATATATAGGTCATCGAAAGCAACCAAATTTCTGTGTGAAATTGGTATTATTGACCAGGTTCTTGCTCTACAATACTCTACTATAGTTTTTAGCCCACTCGGGACTTTATTACCAGCGGGCTGTTGCGTTCGCTTTTCGTTCGTCCGTCCGTAGACGGAATCCAGTTATTTTGGGAAGTTTTGAAGACGCTTCAATGTCTTGATATTTGTGTTACACATGACCCTAGACACATCTTCAGCCCAAAACTGGCCCGGTCAGATCCAAGATGGCTGACTTGACAGACCGACCGACTTTTTACACATTTTGAACTTTTTGAGGGAAATTTTGAAGACGCTTAGATCAATTACCTTGATCTTTCATGTATATTTGGAACCCCCAAGGGCCCATCAGCGTGAGAAAAATTGGGTCGATCAGACTCAAGATGGCCATCCTATGACCTTTTTTGTGCCCAAAAATGTCAATTTTAGCCCGAATTCTGAGTCCTGTAGCTTCCTACTGGTTTGCCATTTTTCTTTGCAATTTGTGATGGGTATTCTTTGGAAAGGGATCTTTTATACCTGAGATAGGTATTTTTGATCAGCCAATTATGACGCAATCGGCGGCCATCTAGGTGTCATCAGTACTCATTCGTAGGTGGGAAAAAATTTTTTCCACATCATATTGATACCTAAGCATATTTAGTAACCACAATTGATTGGAAGGTTGTAGCTGACAACGTGTTCTATGATATTGGTGAGTTTCAAGGTCATTGCTTTTTTTGTATATGGCCACCAGGGGGCGATGAATAATACAATAACTTAGTATTTCAATATTTTATTGGTACCTATGCATATTTTGTTACCACAATCAATTGCAAAGTTGTAGCTCATGACATCGTCTATGATAGTTGTGAGTTTTTAGGACATTAGTTGTTCTTTATAGTCACTAGGGGGCGTTGAATATTAGAATAACTTAGTATTTTCTTATTATATTGGCACCTAGGCATATTTTATTACCATGATCGATTGCAAAGTTGTGGCTCATGACATGTTCTATGATTGTGGTGAGTTTCAAGGTGATTGGGTTTTGCATATGGTCACCAGGGGGCGTTGAATAGTAGAATAACTCAGTATTTCCATATCAAATTGGGAACGTGGCATATTTTGTTATCACAATCAATTACAAAATCATCGTAGCTGCTGACATGTTCTATGATTGTGGTGAGTTTCAAGGTCATTGGTTGTTGTATATGGTCACCAGGGGGCGTTGAATATCGAAAGTGTTAGATTGTTGAGCATTTGAAACCACTTCCCAAGTGGGTATGCCATAAAGAATGACATGGCTGGAAGATTGCTGAGTGTATGTCAAAGACATTAAATAACAAACAAATTTCACATCGTCTTTTGGTATTTGACTACCGGGGTACTTTATATTTTATTAATTTTCAATGGGTATTTTTCGTTGTTGTAGGACGACCAACAAGAACAATCGTGGAGTTTTTGGACAGACTTAGCAAGAATACTTTTCTTACTTGATTGGATCACTATCACCGCAATCATTATTGATCATACAAGAAAATAAAGTCATGTTTAGTGCAAAGGAAGTCTTTAAGTCTTGTTGTTGGGTGAGGAATGAAAACACACAGTCTATGAAAACACACATCCATCAATCTATTATCAAGCCACACATATGAGAAATTTATTCCTTGATTCTGTCCATCAAAACAACTTGCAGAGATACCCCCAGTGAATCTGAGTACTGGTCCCTGATTCAATACCTTATACAAATGTCACCTTCGAATAAGGAACCAGGAACCTTTTATGATATCTGGTTCAGTTACTAATTCAACCTGTTAAACTGGCTCTTTATTCAACTTCGTATGTTTTCTTTTACCTCTACCGGTACTCTAAATTGATTCAGCACTATTGGTTTGCCATACATGCAAGCCTCTATTGAGAGCATTTAAAAATACCAACGGATGACCCTCTTGAAAAAAACCAACCGAATTGAAAGGTAGACTATTTCAGAGTGACTGTTTTTAGATGTACAGAAAAGTAGCCGATAAGTGTTAATTGCGGCTACTAAGAAAAAGTAAACGCTTTGGCTCAAAAGTTGGATACATGGTCTTTGATTCAGCTTTTAATCCAAACTGTGAAGCTGGCTACTTGTTGGACTTAAAGTTTGTATGTTTTATTTCGCTCTACCGTTATTAAAGCCAACTATATCGATTCAAGAGGCTCCTATTAAATCTGACTGGAGCCTACCGGAACCGACTGGAAACCGACTTTTCATACAGTGAAATAAGTTTCTTGAATGAAATAAACTTTATCATAGATTTTCATTGAAGTTGTCGTATTAAAGTCTTTGAATTCAGAATTTCTAGACCAATTACATACGATAATTATGAAGAAATTAGGGTTCCTGGTACGATTGGCAAACATTGTGCTGGCGTTTTAAAATAAATGGGCGAATGGGATTACTAATTAATGCACATGCATATGCCACAATTTCTGCTGCGTTTTACATTTTGGCTACTTATTGTAAGAAGATTACTCGCATTCGAATCTAATACTAAAGAAAACCGGTACCGATTATAATGATTTCATTGTTCGTTACCTCAGGAGCCAACACTGGACCGGTACTTCAGAGTTTAAAAATGCATTTACGTAGTAGTTTATACTGGACTTATAATTAGTTAACGGCAGAAATTCATGATAAATGTGTATATTCAGAGTGATCAAGTTATAGCCAGTCAGGCCTTCAGGCTATATCAAGTTATAGCCAGGTGCCTTCAGAAAATAACTTATTTATTGACCAAAAAGAAAATCTTAATAATTAGATTGATGCAAAATGATAAATATGATGTATATATATAATGCAGGAAGGAGAACGAATTTATGGCAAAAAAATTAGGGCCTCCATCTCATGCCTGGTAATTAAGTAAATTCCAAATAGAAATGCTCGCCAACTCATTTTCTTAGCTGTCGGGTCTAAAAATTACTTGTTTGTAGAATTATTTGAATACTTTATACATAAGTGGCCGGCTATGTGTAAAATTAACTTGGGGAAAAATGAGAAATAAGGTATCATTTTTGTCCTACATCGCGCAATAAATGAATCCAAAAACTAAAAAATGCTAACTACAGACCATGAAAAGAGATACCTTTTTTCTCTTCAATCTGTGGGTGTTTAACGTTAACGTTTAACGTGTTATTTTAATATTTTTATATATAATGTTCGCATATAATGTTTAGTCAAAGTGTTTACATGTGTATGATTTCATTAGTGATGAACAGAATTTTTATTTAATACTCGACTTTTTCTCTCGATCAGTATACGTGTATTTAATGTTCTCTGCTAAACTGTCGTTTTTCTCGTCTGTTTGTCATCGTCGGGAAATCCATTGAAAAAAATTGTCACTTGAAATCCCGCTCTCCCGAAAAATCATCGCACTAAGTAGAGGTAAAATAAAATATACGCGCCTGCAACAGAAATCTTTGATAGTACGACGTACCGGGTCTAATAACCTCGCGCAGCTGATCATTACTATCAGCTGCGCGAAGTACCCGGTCTAATTACCTTGCGCAACTGATCATGAAAATATCCTAGCTGCGCGAAGTAACAACTCGCGCAACTGATCATTACGCGATCGCGTAACTGGTTCGCGCAGATCGTCAGTGTCTGACCTTTATATACCTGGTGTAGTTCTCCACTGCAAAATCCAACTTCAACAATAAACCAAATCATCAGATGTATTTTCGTTTCATTTATTGTTCCCCGCGCGGCGTAGGAACGCGATTCAAGAAGAACCGTTGATCGCAGGACTATGATATTACACAGTATGATTACCCCTAGGGAGAGGATGTGCCCTAATGATTCTTGGGTCCAATGATCAAAGGTCAAGGTCACTACAGGTCATTCATGTAAAACCTTGTGAACGTGATTCAAGAAGAACCGTCGATTATAGGACCATGATATAACGTAGTATGATTACCCCTAGGCAGAGGATGTGCCCTATTGATTTTGGGGTCCAAGGACCAAAGGTCAAGGTCACTACAGGATATTCATGTGAAACCTTGTGAACGTCATTCAAGAAGAACCGTTGATAGCAGGACCATGATATTACGTAGAATGATTACCCCGAGGGAGAGGATGTGCCCTATTGATTCTGGGATCAAAGGTCAAGGTCACTTCAGGTCATTCACGTGAAACCTTGTGTCGTGAATGTGATTCAGAAAGAACTGTTGATAGCAATACAACGATATTACATCATATGATTACCCCTAGGGAGAGGATGTGCCCTATTGATTTTGGGGAAAAGGTCAAGGTCACTAGATATCATTCATATGAAAGCTTGTAAAAACGATTCAAGAAGAACCATTGATAACGGAACAATGCTATTTCATAGTATGATTACCCCTGGGAAGAGGATGTGCATTAGTGATTTTGCAGTTCTAGGGTCAAAGGTCAAGGTTGGTAGACGTCGTTTGCCTAAAACCCTGTAAACTCAATTCTTAAATAACCATTCATAGCAGGAAAATGATATTTCATAGTATGGTTATCCCTGGATACACTCATCATTTTTCTATACCAAATATCAGTGTCTTCAGGGGTCATTCATTCTATACTGGCTATCGCGGGGGACATAGATACGTAGTATCGAATTGTCTTGTTTATTCACTGAATTCAATCCTCATTAAGGATTCATCGTCACAGTGATTGACTAAAATACACAATTCCAAACTATAATAACAGGAAAAACCGTACCAACCTAAATCAATCAGAAATAATATGCTGACCGTCGTATTGGGCCATGATCTAACAAATTTGCAGTGCTTCTCAGACTCAATGTAAACGACATTGACTGCTAGCATCAACGCGTAGCACTTCCGCATGCCAACATACCACAAATAGGTAGTGACACATACTGGCCCAACAGCAACGATCTGCAACAACTGAATCAACACAATGTCTCTTTCCCAGTCTGACACTAGCTGAAAAACTTGACGTCATCCATGGTGAAAATGAGAACTTCAAATCGGTGAGTTTAGAGATGTCATTGAAAATGGACTAAAATAGTATCTTAGAAACTTTGTATCTTTTGAAATAGCCTTTGTTCCTTCTCGTTGTAAGAGACCGTAACAACGTCTGATATTCGAGAAAAGAATACAAGTAATAAATCAGGATCACTTTTTCGTTCTCGGTCTCGACCAAACATAGGCTGAGCCTATTACTTATACTAATGGAGCGAATTTAAATGACATGGTTTTATCCATATATTACGTGTTTAATCCATATATTTATAAGAAAGGAAGAAGAGACCACATAATGAAAAATCAAATGCTTACACCAAAAAAATTGAAAACAGAAGACACCCTTCCATCTGCAGCCCTGACAACACTAAGTACGGCAGCAGATTCTCTTTACATCTGTTGCAGGCTAGATACGAATTCCCAGAAAAATAGTAAACAACATACAAATTCTCAGACAAATAGTAATAGATACAAATTCTCACGTAATTAGAATTCAAAATACAAATTCTCAAACAAATAACAATACGGCCACGCCAAAAGAAATCCCGATATTCCGTTGTAACAAATATTCATTTGTAGAATAAAATTTAATTGCCTACAGACCCTTTTTCAAAATTTCAGGTGAAATTACTTTTTTCAAAAACACATGCGGCCGACCGACTACCAAACTGTCCATTCTCGTAAATATTTTTTTTTTCTTATTTCAATCAATTCGTGATGTCGGCACTGAGATCAACATCATTAAAAATATTTTATTACATCGGATTTAACAATTTGATTCTGGATATGGCGCAGCCATGCTCAGACAACTTTGCTAATCGGACATTGATTGCGACCTTGGATTGTAAAATTCCAGGAATACCGTTCAAAATATAGTTTTATTGATGGGTTTCGTCGTCAGACGAACCCATCTATGGCATCGTCGTCGTGTCTGTCTGTCTGTCTGTCGTGTCTGTCGTGTCGGTCGGTCGGTCGGTCGGTCGGTCGGTCGGTCGGTCGGTCGGTCGGTCGGTCGGTCGGTCGGTCGGTCGGTCGGTCGGTCGGTCGGTCGGTCGGTCGGTCGGTCGGTCGGTCGGTCGGTCGGTCGGTCGGTCGGTCGGTCGGTCGGTCGGTCGGTCGGTCGGTCGGTCGGTCGGTCGGTCGGTCGGTCGGTCGGTCGGTCGGTCTGTCTGTCTGTCTGTCTGTGGATGTTTCTTTATGACACGATTTAAGCTGTTTGTGTGGACCGACAATTCTGTAATTTCACACAGGTATTCTCTACTTGATGTAGATGGTGCAGCTTGGTTTATATTTGATTCCGATGGTTATAAGTGCTCTAATTTGGTTAAAAGATAATTAACGTTACTCGCTAGTTCAAGCCGCTGTATAGCGCGTTGCTACGACGACGCTCGATCAACATACTGGTACTCGCTGTGTAATACTGAACACGTATATACCTGTAGATATTGATCGTACTAGCACCGGTTTTAGCGCGCGCTGATCGGTCTTAACACTTCTCGGAACTGCTGTGCTAAATGCTGAGAGGCCGAATCTATGCGCAATCATTTATTGGGCTCGTCACATGACCAGTGGTTGAATGAGATGTTGACCTATAAGCCAGCAAGAATGTATAAATCTCTTCACGCCAGTTTTTACCCTCGGAGTGTGCGATTCTCATAGCCTTTAGAAGCGATCTGTTCTGACGCTCCACTTCTCCATTCGCTTGAGGCCACAGAGGAATTGTACCCTTACGTTTAATACCGTTTCTAAACATATAATTATCAAACTCAACTGAAATAAACTGAGGACCATTATTGGCCTTCATAAACTCTGGATAACCCTGAACAGAGAACATCCTATCTAACCTGTTCAGGCGCGGATCCAGGGCCATACAGTGACTACCGCACAGTGAAAAAAGGGCACCAACTTTGAAAAGGGCCAGTATTAATGCCCAGCGAGCGAGTTTGAGTGCCATTCATTGGTATCGCCACTAACTTTGCCTTCACATTCAATTTGCTTGTGCCTTTTTTAGATTTTTGGCGAAATTTGCCCTTTTTCGATTAAATTTATAGAGCATCAATAATGTCTCTTTTAGAATAGTGCCCTTTTGAGTAAAAAAATGCCTTATATTGCCTTTTATGATTTTGGGCAATCTATTTCATTCGCATTTTGCTTTAGGCCTAGTACAGAAAAGCAATTATTTTTTTATGGCGCACAAATTGTGTGCCCTTTTATTTACTTTTTTCCCGAAACATAAATTTTTCAAGGGCATTTGAAAACTGAGACTACCGCACGTGCTGCATGTGCGATAGTCTGGATCCGCGCCTGCTGTTACATATTTTATCAGTTTTAGTTGAATACATAATATCCAGTTCAATGTACCTACTGATCCGCAGCAAGATTCCGTAGTAACTAAAAAATGTTTGTAATGTTGGTTTTTGTTTGTGTTGGTGGTTTCTTTATGGGTATCAGACAACAAACGATGTAGTATAAAATTGTGCAAGTTGTTGTTTGATGCTTTGATCTATCAGCGCTGACAATAAATCAGCCAGGTGCAAAAATAATTCTTTCTCGGTTCTTGTGCTGCGATATCTGGCAAACATTCAGAATTATTTTTAAACTTAAGAATAGACGGAACTGTAATTGGTTGGGTCGGAACAATGAGGTGCTTTGATAATGTGGTTTGTGCAGGGATCTCGCTGTTACTTCTTGATACTCCCGACTACTTTCTATAAAAGGAAGAACCGGAAGTATAGGAAGACATTGTTGTTTTGCTTTATCCTGTATTATAATAGAATTAGTTAAATTATAAATGAAAATTGGTATAATGAGTATAGAATGATTTTAGATTTGATAGTTAATTACATTGTATTTCTGAATCAAAAGTTTACTATTGTTGATTGGAAAAAGAAACGATGAGTTTGTTCCATAATCTAGGTGAAAACTAAGTTTTGAAAATATATCTAAATTAAGTATCCTGGATGTTAATTAAGGACAAGACCTTTATAATGGCTTAAGTTTTATGGAAGTTTAATTGTGGCAAATATCAATACTAGCTCTCTAAAGTTTCTGTTGGTGTACATGTCTGTTGGTAACTCGTAGAGAATAGCTGCTCTCTCAACAATGATAAGCAAGGAGTGAGTAAATCAAAGCGCGTCATGACAGGAGGGTTGGAAAGAAAAGTTACTTTGGCAAATCAGTTTCTCAAATAATTTTAGATTAGCGAATCATTAAGGCTAATTCTACATGTCCAAAACCGTCATGACAGCTAGGTTGCTGCTCCTTGCCAAAAGTCGAACGGGAGAGTCGGCATTCTAGGAATGCCGATCTTTTCTATAAAAGAGGCCCGCAGTCTTGAGAAAGCAGACCTACTAGGGACGCATGTAGCACCGCTATCCACTAACACTGTGGTACGGACACCATAATTACATCAGTGCAACACGAGCTTTCACCGATGTTGTTTACGTTATCACTAACTGTAAATGTATAATCATCGTCGCTTTCATCATTGTTTCGTACAGTTCTCACAAACTTTCCAGTTTTACCCCACTTAGACTTGGGCCTACTACCCTTCGCATTGTCAAATTTCTTGCCTGTTTTGCACACAGTTCCGAAATGTCCTACCATCTGACATTTGTTACAAGTCTTACCCTTCGCAGGACAATTATCATCGCGGGCATAGTGCCCCAAGGGGCACAATGGCCAGCCTGTCAGATTTGCTTTTTAAAAATGATGTAATCTGTGGGTTATATATATATCAATATACACTCCCTGCTCAATATCATTTACATAGTACAAGCGTGTGTTAACACAGACAGCAGGAACGAATGTAATATAGAAATACTAAGTTATTGTATTGTTCAACGCCCCCTGGTGGCCATATACAAAAACCAATGAGCTTGAAACTCCCCCAGATCATAGACCATGTCATGAGCTACAACTTTCCAATTGATTGTGATATTAAAATATGCTTAAGTATCAATATGATGTGGAAAAACTTTTTTCCACCTACGAATGAGTACTGATGACCCCAAGATGGCCGCCAATTGCGTCATAATTGCGTGGTCAAAAATACCCTCTCGGATATAAAAGATCCCTTTCCAAAGAATACCCATTACAAATTGCAATGAAAAATGGCAAACCATAAGGAAGCTACAGGACTCAGAATTCAGGCCAAAATTGACATTTTGGGAACAAAAAAGGTCACAGGACGGCCATCTTGAGTCCGATAGACCCATTTCTCATGCCGATGGGCCATTGGGGGATACAAATATATACGAATGATCAAGGTTATTGATGTCTTCAATGTCCCTCGAAAACTTCAAAAATGTGTACAAAGTGCTGATTTTGGCGAACAACAATGGCTGCCAGTCGGCCATCTTGAATCTGACAGGGCCAGTTTTTGGCCTGAAGATGTGTCTAGGGTAGATACATGTTAAAACCAAATATCAAGACATTACCTTGAAGCGTCTTCAAAACTTTGGAACTCTCACGAACTATCTAGATAGTTATCTCTCGACCTCAATAGCTTCAAGACCCATCTCAAAACAACTTTGTTCCATGCAGCATAGCATTAACTCTCGGAGAGCGCATTTGAACTGTCAAAGGATACTTGCGCGTGATAAATGACAATTATTATTATTATTAAAACTTCCCAAAATAACTGGATTCCGTCTACGGACGGACGGACGACGGACGAAAAGTGAACGCAATAGCCCGCTGGGACTAAAGTCCCAAGTGGGCTAAAAATGAATTGGATTTAACATTTTTGGCAGAATAAAATTTGATTGAATTTGTTATTCGAGCACATGGCTAATTGGCATATCAAAGTCATACACCCGATGGATTTGGGAAAAGCTATTTTTTCGCGAACTTTGCGCAATTGTCAAGGATGAATTTTCTATAGAGCAAATAAAAATTCCTCCCAAACACCAAATCAACTAAAGATTTCATAGAAATCGATCTTGAAATACAATTCTAAATCTTAAAAAAACCGGAAGTAAAACAGTAGACGATACCGCGGGTTCACGTGAACACTTGCTGATTTCTGTAAACGAAATGTTGATTGTGACAAAATTGTTCAGACTGTTTTAGGTTGTAATTAGTACGGAAACGTAACGACCATAGTCGACTTATTCGATGAAACCAGGCCCCAAATTAGGCCTATGTGATATCCAAATTTTGCCTTTTTTATTCTCCAGACCTCCCTGATATAAAGATAAAAAATGTTGGTGGTACGAAAGTGCAATCACAGCGCCGACGGCGACAGAGCCGTGTCAGAGATCGGCGGAGTGAAAATTGAGGTGGACGAACACGAAGAAGTAGGCTATTACGCTACTTGAATCGTGAAAACTCCGGGCGCGGCCCAGACGCTTCTCGTTGATTAAGTAATACAAATATCATGCAATGGGTTTTCACAATCTACTGCCGGTATTTACCGGATTTCAATATCACTCCAAAATTCAAAGAAACCTCGAAATATCGAACCGGAACACTTCCGGTAGATATCCGCGGCTGCCCAACCGGGAAACTTATTTGTTTCAATAGAGATTGATAGGATCCATCATCTTCACCCGTCAAGGGATTCGAACCCACTAAACTAAAGCCGTGCCAGAATCGGGTCGGGCCAATCACAGCGCTTGTAACAAACCACATTAGGCTACTGTGGAATTTCCCAGTAAATGGGCCAATCAGCGAACACGTAGCGAACGCGGAAGTATTGTCGCGTGTTGATACATGACGTCATGCGCAAAAGCGCCAGTAATGAAATCACGACAATTCACGTGAACAGCTGCTGATATTTTCAGATAAACCAATCACAGGGAAGACTCAACTTCCTGATTGGCTGATAAAAATAGAAATTTTCCCGATTTCATTTTCGTGAAAAATGTAGGAAACATTTTTATGAAACCCTATTTCAAAATTCTGCTCGCTACGATTCGAAATTTGATTCGATTTGAAATATTAACTGTATGTACATTTATTTTGCAGACGAATTAAATCCGGTGTTGTACCTCGCGATAATTTCTAAATATACATTATTATTAGTATCTCGTATGAAGATCGCCCTCCACTGGATGTTGATATCGAAGTATCTGATCACATACTTGATCAGCAAATCACATTGGAGGAGGTTAATAGAGCATTTAAATTGCTAAAAAGAAATAAATCTGCAGGAATAGATGGTATAAAAGGCGAGGTATTTATCGCTGGTGGCAACCCAATTGTTACTCAACTTACTATTCTTTTTAATATTATATTAGATAGTGGTCGCTATCCCGAATCATGAACCACTGGCTATATTGTTCCACTACACAAGGGTGGTTCAAACAATTCAGCAAATAATTACAGGGGCATAACCATCTTGTCGGTATTTGGCAAACTCTTCTCAATAATTTTGAATACTAGATTAACTTCATGGTGTGAGGCATACTCTGTTCTATCGGAGGCGCAAGCTGGCTTAAGGCCAACTTATAGTACAACGGACCAAATATTTGTATTGAATTCGGTTATAAATCACCTGTTAAACAAGAATTGCAAACTATACGCGGCCTTCATTGATTTTTCGAAGGCGTTTGATTTGGTTGACCGCTCGTTATTGCTACAACAACTCTCTGTGAGTGGGATCTCGGGTAAAATATTATGTATTATCAAATCTATGTATATGTCCACAAAATAACGTGTAAGATATCAAAACCATTACTCTGATTATTTCATTTGTGACACAGAGGTCAGACAGGGTGAATGTCTATCACCTTTACTTTTTAGTCTCTTTATCAATGATATGGAAAGCTGTGTGAAATCCGGAAATTATGAGGGAATTGATATGGGAACTCTGAAACTATTATTACTCATACATGCTGATGACACGGTAGTGCTGGCTGATTCTCCTGACTCTCTTCAAGTGGCGCTCGATAATGTTTATATCTATTGTGAAACCAAACATATTAAGATAAATTATGATAAAACAAAAATAGTTATATTTAGGAAATCTGCTTAAACTCGGTTATATAAATGGACAATTAACGGTCGAGTACTTGAATGTGTGAGTCATTTCAAATACCTAGGCTTGGTATTAAATTTTAATGGAAAATTTACTCAAACTATAGACTCGCTAGCAAATAATGGAAAAGCAGCGTATTTCACATTTCGCAAATATCTTTTACGCTACCCAAACATAGCAACACGCTTAGCACTCAAGTTCTTTAACGCCATGGTTGTACCGGTCTTAAACTATGGATGTCAAATATGGGGGTTTCAGGTAGAGAAGAAATTGGGGCGCATTGTTCTTAAATTCTATAAATCTCTACTGGGTGTAAAACAGACCACACCGGACTTTTTTGTGTATGGGGAATTAGGTGAATATCCACTGTTTATTAACCAGCGACTACAGGTACTGAAATACTGGCTAAAGATCACTAAATCAAAACTTGAAAAATTTGCAAAAAGAGTTTATGATTTCATGTTCACCGAGTGTCAAGGTTCACTTAACATAGTAAATTGGGCATCAAAAGTTAGGGATCTGTTGAATAGCCTGGGATATGGGGAATTCTGGATTAATCAGAGGGTAGAAAACGAATTGTGGTTTATCCGTTCAGTCGAACAACGTATGAAAGATATTTATTGTAAAAATTGGTTTAACGCAATATCTACGTCTAAGAAAGCGTTATACTATCGGGACTATAAAATGACTATCATGTATGAGCCATATCTGGACATGTCAAAATTTATTAGAACTACTATAGCAAGATTTAGGTGTTCAAGTCATGATTTAAAAGTGGAGACTGGTAGATGGACGAGACCCCCATTACCGTATGCTCACCGCACATGCTCCCGGTGTAATATTAATGCAGTTGGAGACGAATATCATATCGTTTTGATATGTCCGTTTTATGATAACCTTAGGTTAGAATATATCAACTCGAGATACCGGAACAACCCAAATACAGCGAAATTTTCTATTCTAATGCGTAATAACAATGATTTTTCAAACCTTTCGAAATTCCTTAAGAAAGTTTATATACTCAGGCAACCTTAACTTATTATGTAATCCACATACATGTATCAATGTTTGTTCTATATATATATATATATATATATATATATATATATATATATATATATATATATATATTCGGATTCGTTGTCCGGGAGCCTAGTGTAAATAGTTAAGATATTATATATATATATATATATATATATATATATATATATATATATATATATATATATATATTATATCTTAACTATTTACACTAGGCTCCCGGACAACGAATCCGCGGGTTCCGGGGACAACCATGTCCGCCGGGGACAACGTCGACCGCGGCCGGACAACAATAAGCAATGAACCCGGGGACAATATCCGGGCGGCAAATAACCTATTTACATGTTCTATCACAAGGCGAGCATACGCGGTCCGGGTGTCCAGAGGTGGACACGGGGACACGCGGACGACGGTTCTTACATTTTTTTTACTTAAGCTGGAAAGCGTAACTGATATCGACTTAGCGTTCTACTCTGGCGGCGCTTGAAGTAACCCGGACAGTCCGAATGAACGGTTTGTTGTTCAATCTCGCGCGCTGCTCGCCTTCTATAGAGCGCGATTGTCCCCTGCGCTCTCATTGGCTGGAACAAGCTCGGACACGCGTGATTGGTCACGCGTGCCACGTGACTTCGAGGTTGGCTGAGTTCCAGTGACAATGAGGGCGGAGCCGGGCAACCGCGCGCCGGCTACAAAGAGGTCGCGGCGGACACGAGAAAGAAACAACACAACAAATAATGATAAAAACGGTAAATAAATGCTATACATCAGCAAAGAATATGTGCTAGGAAAAAAAATAGATTAAGAAGGGTTCGAACCCCGCACTCCGAAAGGTATACAAAATAATCACATTAAATACAATTCAACCAGAAGGGTTAAAATGAATAGATGCGGGCCCGGAATAACTGGACGCGAAACATCGACCTATTTACAACGGACATTTCATAACGATGCTACGCGGTTTCGACGAATTAATATGGATAAACAAAAGGCATTAAACAGGATACATATATATACACAATAAACAGGGAGCGGTGAAATCCAGGAGAAAGGTGATTTAAAATAAGCCCCAAAATTTTAGTTTCAAGGGACGACAATTAGTTTCAACGCACGACAATCAGTTTCAACGGACGGACGATCAACGTTTCAACGGACGGACGACAATTAGTTTCAACGGACGACAATTAGTTTCAACGGATGACAATTAGTTTCAACGGACGACAATCAGTTTCAACGGACGACAATTAGTTTCAACGGACGACAATCAGTTTCAACGGATGACAATTAACGTTCCTCCAGCTGGCACGCAACGCAGTCGATCGGGGCGTCGTCGAAACCGAAGATAATCATGTCCCCGGTCTCGAGTGGATGGACGTGGACTTCTGAAAACGGCTGCGACGAGCTTCAGGCTGGTGGCGTCCAGGAGATCCCCGAAGCGCGGGCCCTCTTTTGACAGAAGGGGCATCGAACAGGTACTCCCGGAACTTCCCGGAAAGTAGCCGGGCGGCCATGGACGGTCGGGTGTACATGTGCAAGCACCCTTCTCGATTCCGGGTTACATCTATTCTCTTTCACCGGCCGCGGCTCGTCTAACTCGATTATCGCCGGCTGTATAAGGGCCGAGACATCGGCCTTTGGTAACTGCTTGATAATTTCCGTCGGCACGTACGTTGGGGTTTGGTTTCCCCACCAAGTCTGACAGTTCGCGCCGAGTATTTATGGCGAGTACGCTGGTACGCTCTCCGGCTCTCTCGTTCCTTTCTCCAAGCTCTGTATTTCTTCTCTTCGTTTCTCTTCTAGCCTCCTTCGGTCTCTCGGTCTCTCTCTTCTCTCTTGCCTCCTCTTCTACCCTCCTCCGCTGTTCTACTGCTGCCTTGCGCGCCTCTTCCGACCTCTTCTTTTTTCCCAGCTCGTCTCTTTCTCGCGCGACGGCTAAGTTCCAGGCTCCTCTTTATCATCAGTTTTCTCCTTCTTCCGTAACTAGTTCTTTCGATCAAACTTCTCCCGGGTTTTACAGACGCGACATCTACTGGTTTGCCGACTTCTTCAGCTTCTACATCGTTCGAGGTGCCGTCAGGGGTGATTTCCTCAACAATGGTTGTAGTGTCTGCCGCTGTCAAGTCATTCTGTTCCATCTCCGGCTCCTCTCTCTTCATTCGCCACGCTTTCCTCTTTCTTTGCTTTTGGTCTCTCCTTCTTTTTTTCTCTCATCTATCTTCTTAATCGGTGTCGTCACACCTTCTTCCTTCCTCTTCTCTTTCTCCTTAATCTCCGTCGTCGCACCTTCTACCTTCCTCTCTAACTTTTTCTTCCCTCTCTTCTCCTCACGATCCGCACCTGTTAACTCCACCTTCCTCTTGTCTCCTGCGCACTCAATACTGATCTCTGGCGGCTGGTCCCACCCTTCCTCCGCGATCTTTACTACGCACTGTGAAGTGCCATGGTGACGTCTAGCGTGGCGTCGAAGTGTGTCGCCCCGTCACTGATTCGGCCGCACTTACACTCGTACTTTACGCCCTCGTGTGTCACCGCTTCGCACTTATTTTCATGGCGCTCAAAGTTTTCTAATGATCGGAAATGGTCCCGACAACCATGACATTTGAAATTTGACGACCTAAAATAAAAGAACAAAGAGCGATTGACTACTTTGCTGTTTAAAACAGTAGACAGTGCCTACAAGTAGAGATAATCTGGGCGTTGGCGTTTTCAGCAGGTACGGCCCCTGGGTTTACGACTAGTCTCTGTATCGTCTGTCATCGTCATTTCGTCTGAGTTCCGGGCTCGTCAGTAGAGATCGGTACTGCACTCCTAAATACGGCTTAAGTCGATCGAAGTGCACGATCTAAGGAGCGCTGGACAGCTTGTCCTGGACCTCATACAGGGCGTCTGATTCAGTCGTTTTATTACAGTATACAGCCCGGTCCAGTTCAACTGGAGTTTGCGGTTTGGATTTCCGTCCGTCAATTTGGGTTGATAAGAGCCAAACCTGGTCGCTGGCGTCGTACGGCTTCCCGTGACGTTTTTGGTCGTAAAGTGCTTTCCGTCGCGATGGGTTTTTCAGGAGCGCCTTCCGAGCATCTCTGTGGGTTACTTCTAAAGTACGAAACTTCGAAATTAAGAAATATGCAACGAAATTAAGAAATGCTAAAGTACGAAACGAAAAACTATACGAAATGCTAAACTACGAAACGAAATGGCCTTTTTTTCGCGGGTCCTGCTAAAGTATAAAATGTAATACGAAACGAAAATTTTGGCGCTATAGCAACGGATTCGTGGAGCTGGCTTAAACATGCGCACCCGGTCTAGTGTGGCAGGGTTCCGTGCCGCGACTGAGTTTAGCGATGCCATCAGGGAGAATGATCTGCGCATGCTCATATACAACTGGAAGGTAGCGATTAATAAATTACGGGTTAGAGAACGAAGTGTGCCTTAAAATATATCCTGCAGTGTTTAGCCTAAAAAATTAATACCTCGTTTCTCCATAGTATGGGCGTGTGTTTGAAATGTGACCATTTAGTTTCGTATTTCGGTTCGTATTTAAGCACTACTGGCAAAAAAATTTCCATTTCGTAATTTCGTAGTTTCGTTATTTCGTTTCGTTTCGTAATTTCGCTCCATATTTCGTAATTTCGTTTCATATTTCGTAGTTTCGTACTTTAGCAGGACCCATCTCTTTGTGCCGTTTCCATTAGGGTCTGTACGCTGGCAGTGTAGTCGTTGATGGATGGATGGATACCGGTCTTTCGGAGGAAGTCCGACGATCAGATCTATGGGTAGATCGATCTCCCTCAGAAGCATCAGGTAGTTCGGTGACGCTTCTGTAGTGGTGTGCCGGGCGGAATGATAGGCCATCGAGACGTAGGGAAGTTGTAAGTCCCAATCAAAAGGGTCGTCAGTTGTTGTTAAAGACAACATCGCTTTAAGGCTCCGATTGAAGCGTTCCACCATACCGTCGCTTTGAGGACGGTAGGGGCTGCATCTGGTTTGGTGGATCCCCAGTAGGGTACAAATTTCGCGGAAGAGATGGGACTGGAAGTTTGAGCTCTGGTCTGAGTGCAGCTCCCTCGGCACTCCAAAACGACTAAAGAATTCGGTCACAAGTTTGTCAGCTACCGTCTTGGCCTCGATGTCCGGTACAGCGTAACATTCTACCCATTTTGTGAAGTAGTCCATTATGACTATAATGTATTGGTTCCCTGCCGTGGTTTCCTGCTGAGGGCCCATGATATCGACCGCTACTCTTTCCATGGGGGATCCAACATCGTATGACTGTAACTCCGCCTGATATCTTTTCGGTGGCGGTTTCTTCCGGTATTGCAACACTTTACAAAGATCTATGTCGGACGGTGAAAATAACGAAAGTAATCATAACCTGTTATGCTGAAAAAAATGATTATTTAAATCTATGCATGAGAACCAATGAGACTAAGATGGTTACCGAATTTTGTGGAAATTAATTTGATCAAAAACCTGAATGATTTTAAAGATAAAAGTCTCAACCCATGAAGAAGCTAAGGCCACGGATTCAGGTCAGATTTTTTTGGCAAAGTAACAGGACACTCCTCATCGTCCACCGAACTTTTCATGTGATGACCATTCGGGTATCAGATCAAGATAGATACATACATCAAGGTCAGATGATTCAAGCCTCCTCAGAAATAGTTCGTTATATCCAATAAAGTAAAGTTTCTTACTTGAGACGAAATTCTATATTTGTTATAACCGATGAATCGTTGTATCGGAGTTCGTTATAACTAAGTTCATAAAATACGCACATTACAGTGGAACCTTGTTATAACGAACTCCGATACAACGATTTATTGGTTATAACAAATAAAGAATTTTGTCTCAAGTAAGCAACTTTTATTTATTTCATACTGGATATAGCGAACTATCAGTTATAACAAACAGATTGTCTGGTCCCGTGAAGTTCAATGTAAGGAGGTTCCATTTAGCAAAAAAACTGTCAATCCATTTTAACCTATGAAAAATGCTTGAATCAACATACCACTGTCTATCAATTGCTTATCGCTTTGTCTTCGTCTTTTTTGCCGATCGTGGTCCAATTCACTGTGCTCGCGTGCGATCGACTGACGATTTCCGCTGTTTGATTCATGTTTGATACCTCGACCTATTGAAAGATTAATGTATATAGGCCTATATGATGCAGATTTCAAAATGTCGACGATTGCGTGATTGATAAGTATTTACTTACAGACTCGACGTACATCAAAAATTTAGATATTCTTTTAGTTTACGTTCGTTTAAAGTAAACTGTGTTGCGATCAGCATATCTCGAATCCGCTGCCTTCTTTGAGATGCAGCGTTCGTGTCAACATTTTGTAATCCGCAGCTCCAGGAAATGAACTTTGAGACAATGTTGTCTGCCAGTAGCTGCGGATACTCTGAATCAGGTTTCATTTTTGTTTGGTACGGCGCTCAAAATTTCATCTGTCTGTTGAGGATTTGATTTATCGGTCTCCCTCGCTTGCACTTAGTAAGAAAGCAATGATAATGATAATCGACTCTCTGATGTAACAAGTATCGAAATATCTCAGGTAGTTACCTGAACTTAAAATTGCGTGATCTTAAGAATGCATGAGCTTCATCTATACTACGCATAGGAGACAAATGGCGAAACTTTGTCACGAGTTGGTACGGTCTGTGCGCTATGCATGAACAAGTTTTCGGTACCAAATGAAAGATATTGGTCGTGTGTAGTTTTAGGATCAGATCTTTGCTGATACGATAAATTTTAGATAGATCTTTGGACCCTTTAAGTTTGGACGCTCTGCGTGACGTCACTGCGCGCGCTGATCAAAATATCAGTTGCCCGCCGTGAGCATCCAGCTTGCCTACAGAGACGCGGATAACCTGAATTCGCCTCCTCTGTCTAGGGAATCTAATAGTGACGATTACTCTATTTATTCGTTCTTCTGATTTTTGCACATAGCTATCTGTTCGAAATATCCAAAGGCTTATTCAAAGTCAAATACAGGGGCCAGTTGCATAGTCATGGCTTAGACTTAAGACCAGTCTAAGACCAACTTAGCTCCATAGTTACATATCACGCAATTGCAGCAGTAAGACCGCCATACAGCCAGTAGAAGAGAGCCCTAAAACACATTAATCATAATTGATAATCAACAAGATATGTGATGAGTAAAGTGTAATTAACTCACGAGCTATGTCATAACTTCCTTTGCAATACGGTAAGTGTTTATCGAGGCGCTATACGCGCATTGTGCAATGTGGACATTCTTTCGGTTTCCGCACGTCTTTGTTTTCATTATCTCGCCGACATTTCCGATATTGCGGGCTCGATCTGAAGATTTTAAGGTATCGGCCATGAACATTCAACATTTTACATGGAATAAAACTTTCATAATCAATTTCAATTTGATCTACCGCGAAAATGTTCTTGTTCATTACCCTGATGTACATACTGTAAAAAAAACTGACACAAACAATAAACTATAAAAGAAAGTAGAAATTCAATTAAATAAAACTTCTGGAATTATCATCGATGAAACAAAAATTCCACAAAGAAGTGTCATTCTGACCAGTACCTAGTTTAGCGAATTCGTTCCAGACCAGTGGTGCACAAGTCGCAGGTGTAGAATAGGTGCCAAGGATCAGCATAATAAACCTGAAATGAAATTGATGAATTGGTGAGAGCCCCAGTTGTGGACTTGTGTGATAGTATCTGGGAGGACCGCTGGACCGATAGAGGCAGAGCAACACAACAACCAGTTTCACAAAGGTATAGCAACATTTACATATCTTCGGTGATTTTAAGGGACTTTTCTGTAGAGCAAAGTCTCTGGAGACTTATGATTTTCACCTCGTTCATAGAAGATTTCTATATTGCACAATGCTTAGTACAGCATTTTAGATTGAGATTTTCCCGTGTTTCCCGCGTTTAAATTGTATTCTGGATGGTTTCTTTAATATAGGTCTTAGAGTCGTGTTAAACTGGATCAATTTCCAGTGTTTCGTGGGTTACTGTCGGATACTATCCGTGTTCGGATGATACCTAGTGATCAGTGAAAGTGAATCAAATGAGCGTTCTCTAGCTTGCATACAAGCGATCTGTTCGATGCGTTAAATCTTTTTTTCTTTACATAGTGAAATAATCATTATGTATACGTATCTTAAGATTATCTGTAAAATACTATATTTGAGTGATACACGATATGAGTAGAAACAGGTTGTTGTTATAAACAGTATTCATTTAGTAATCAAAAGAGTTATATAATTAGTGTCATCACAGTTTGGATAGTTTATTGTTAATTTGGCAGTCTGTCACAGTCTGGATCACTTCTCGGATCTCTACTCGCATTTACAATAAATATCAAATAAACACTTTTACTCAGGGGAAAGTAGAGTCAGATAGGCCGAGATAAGGCTCGATACTCAACGCGTTACAACCGATAAAGGCCAACCTGCGAGTCGAGAGCATGGATATAAGATAAATAGATATTCGCCTCATGTCATCGAAAATAGACTATTCAGCATTCTCCTCAACTGGTTTTGGAATTAAAGAGACGTTCGACCAATGATTGCTACCGATAGAGCGCGCCACTTTGTATTAAGTCTCCCTAAACATATGCGCACGATATCGGAGATGCAGATGTGAACGTAGATACATGTCCGTTAACACAAAATACCAAGAGATCTACTGTGTAGGCTTTTAGCTCAGCTCTGCATGCAATTCTGTAAGAAAGACTGGGGTAAGCAATTGTTCAAGAGTCAAATTTTAGATAAAATGTTTGTTTCAATTGAAAAAAGTGTGAACTTTAAAAGTCTGTTAAGTAGACATTAGGCCCGTGAGGGAATCGTGCCCCTGGGGGTGGTTGGCGCGCCCAGTCTCTCCTAAGGTTGGAGAGACTGGGCGCGCCAACCACCCCTGAATCGGGTTTTAAATAAAGATGTCCGTTTTAACTGAAAAAAGCGAAGCTTAAAGGTCTATCAAGTAGGGAGGAAATCGACCAGGACAGAAGCTCACAAGTTCTTCAAATTTGAGGCCAGTGCCGGTTACTGACGAAACCAAGTTTATCGACTGACATGACTTTTAATAATTTCACGATAGGATTGCTTTTATGTAGCTAACATCTTCACTCAGACAAATCGTTGTTATGCGCGACCTACACCATGGCGCCAGTAAATGGTAGTATTACCACTGCAAATGGGCAGGATATGTGTATACGGGGGATTGCTGAGGTAACTGTGGGTATAGGTGGCTTAGAGTTCATAGTCCCGATGGTTATTTTAGACGACCTTACGCAAGACTGCTTATTGGGTAATAACTTCCTGACCAAATTTGGATGTAACATTGACTGTGGAGAAGACTGTTGTTATTGGCAAGTGCCGATTAAGGAGTCAGACAAACCCAAAATTGCCTTCACGACAGAGCGTCATCTATACGAATGGAACATAATGCCTTTTGGGTTGTGTAATGCACCAGCTTGTTTTTTGAGACTTATGTCCATGGCTTTAGATAATGTTGCTTGGAAAACCTGTTTAATCTACTTAGATGATGTGATCTGGCATCACACCTAGACTCTACCAAGTCTTCAAATGTTTTTCGAGGGCAAATTTGAAGTTGAAACCGAGCAAATGCTCCCTGTTGAAGAAGCGAATTAAATTTCTTGGACATATTGTCAGCGGAGCTGGTCTCGAAACTGACCCGGATAAGTGCGCCAAAGTTTTTGATTGGCCTATACTACAAAGCGTCACTGACGTGCGCAGTTTCATGGGTCTGGTAACGTATTATTCAAAATTTATCGATGACTTCTCTAACATCTCTGCTCCACTTAATACTCTCTTGAAGAAAAATCAAGTTTTCAAATGGGGTCCACTACAAGAGAAAGTGTTCCAAGATTTAAATAGGAAGCTGACTGAACCCCCAGTATTGGCATTTCCGGACTTCTTACCGACTGCGGGTAAGTTTATCTTATAGACTGTGACGCTAGCAATTTCGCAACAGGGGGAGTCCTCAGTCAGCAGCAACTGGACGGCACCGAAATAGCCATTGCGTATGGGGTAGGGCGAAGAAAACTATTGTGCGACTCGCAGAAAAATGTTGGATATGGTTGAACACTTCCGCCATTATCTTCAAGGGCGACCAAAACTCATTCGACGGACCATGCTGCGTTGAAATGGCTCAACACTTTTAAGGAACCAGAAGGTCAAATCGCTAGGTGGTTGGAACGACTTCAAGACTACGATTTCCAAATTGAACATCGAGCTGGCAGGCTACATGGTAACGCTGATGGGCTCTCTAGAATACCAAGGAGAGCACGAAAACATGGCGATTGCCCGAAGCTGTGGGGATACAGGTCTACCTTCATCACCAGGTATCAACCTAATTAAAAAGGGCGCCCCCATACAGTTAACATTTCAGGACCTAGTAGATGTCCAACAGACATCCAGAAATCCAGTTGGTAAGCACGGGTGGAAAGGGTAAACCCCCAAGACATGATTTACAACAGTGTGGCAGATTGTTGAGGAGCTTGTTTGGTTTGTTTGAGCGTCTACACCTTCAAAATGGTTTACTAGTCCTCAAACCACTACCAGGTTCCGCAAATCAATCACACCGTGTAGTTCTCCCATCGAGCACCGCCGAAAATGCAATCACTGAATTGGGTCAAGGGTTGGGTCTACAAAAACAAAGCTCAAAGCAACGATTATGGGCAATGGGACTAACGGGCATGGTGCGACGTTTTTTACAAAAATGCAGAACATGTGGCAAATGTAAATCACCTGCGAAAATGCCTAAAGCACCTGTGTCAACACCTGTTGGTAGGCGTGGCCAACGAATACATGTCGACACTATTGGTCCCTTGCGTCAAACCAGAAAAGGGAACTGCTATATACTAGCAGCACAAGATGCTTTCACGAAGTGGCCAGAGGCATGGCCTCTACGAAACGACGAAGCTCACACAGTTGCCCGCAAAATGGTTGATGAGTGGACCACCCGAGAACGCCCCTACTAAATACCGACTGGAGCCGACTGGAACCGACTGGAGCCGACTGGAGCCGACTGGAACCGACTGGAAACCGACCGGAGCCGACTGGAAACTCACTGGAGCTCTAGATCTAATATACTTAGCTCTAGATCTAATATATTTAGCGACGTGACTCGCATAAAAAAACAAATAAATAGAATGAATGTATATGATTTTTTTCAGTTCGCTGTATGTTTCAATAAAGGATACGATGATTTGTTAAAAGCTTTTCCGATGTTCAGGCCCCTAGTTGTCAATGTCCAGAGTCAAAGGTGACCAGAGTTGAATTGTTTAGCTTAACAAGACAATAGTGAATATTTAAGTTTAATCAAAGGACAAGAGCGTAGAGAAATTTAGAAATACAATACAAAGACAGTTACAATCTAAACGAATTAAGGCATGGCAACCTAGGGGATCTTAACGAGACAATAGTGAATATTAAAGTTTAATCAAAGGACGAGAGCGTAGAGAAATTTAGAAATACAATACAAAGACAGTTACAAACTAAACGAATTAAGGCAAGGCAAACTAGGGGATCTTAACAAGATAATAGTGAATATTAAAGTTTAATCAAGGACAAGAGCGTAGAGAAATTTAGAAATACAATACAAAGACAAACTAACGAATTAAGGCATGGCAAACTAGGGGGTTAACCCGAGACAATAGTGAATCTTGATCAAAGGACAAATTAAAGAAATTTAGAAATAGCACATAAAAACAGTTACAAACTAACGGATAATCAGAATGAGAATTTTGTTCTGAGGGATAGAAATTATTAGTATGATAATTAGTGATTAGTTCTTGGCGAACTAAATAAAAAGCGGTAATGGCCAAGATGGGTCATTCTATTTCAACAACTAATAGAGGACAGCCATGGATTTTAAAAGGTCAAGAAAACCTTCGCGACGCCAAATAGCTTCCGATGATCAGAAACGGGCTAGTCAGAAACGTGGCAACAAAATTAAAAATGATTCGAAAGGTAAGAATATTACAAGAGAATTTTATCAGATATAATAAATTTACAGAGATTTTACTCTTAAATTTAAGAGACAATCTATCTATTTGAACCAAAGATATAACTTTTTTTGTTCTTGACATTCAAGGGTCACTTTTATTCATGCGGAATTCATCAAAGTTCAATTTTAGGCCCGATTCTTTTTCTTTTATGATTGTGTCATTTGTTCAAAATTATTTAAACTTACCATGTTTGCATGATACAAACGAATGATTTGAATTATTATTATGAGAAATAATTAAATTGATAGCCATGCAATGTCCGTCGAATAGCCTTCTCCAAATATGAATGTGATGTATTTATTAACATGTATTTATCTACAAATGTTTTCAATCACACATAAATCAACTTCTCTAAAATTTTTGAAATACGTGGTAGAATTGACACAGGCCGATATTGTTTAACAAATTATCACCTTTCTAACTGATGTCTGACATTTTAAAATCCGCATTGATAATTGAAATTCTGAAAACTGATGATACAAATTTCCTAAAACTAATATTGTAAATTTTCTTTTAGGTAAAACCAAGTGGCCTTGCGGGGTATGTATGCTTTCATGCGATAAGGAACCCAGCGTTTATTGTCCTATCTGCAAGCAGTGGTGTCATGCTGCAAGCGAGAAGATAGGGTATGAAGAATTCGAGCTGCTGGGCCAATCGAAATTGAAATACAATTGCAACAAGTGTTTTTCCAAGCCCGGTGGATCTATTATGTACACCCGCCTACTCATCCTATACGAAGCCGCTATACTAAGAAAGGAGGGCCTTCATAAAGCAGCCAACATGGTGGCCATCAAACTGGCCAGTTTTGGACAATTCGAACAGAAATTGACTCCTGAAATAGTCGCTGATGCCGATCAATTATCGCGAAACATTGTGAACGTACCAGGCTTATTCCTGTGCGTGTTAGAGGAGATGGAAACTGTCTCTTTAATGCAGTTTCCATGGCTTAATTAGGAACCGAAATACTTGCCGATGAACTCAGAGTCAGGACAGCGACAGACCTCGTCAGAAACACGAAGTTCTATGAACAAGAAGCAGAGAACAGGGGATACGCATTAATATCGCCATCTATAGAGGAAACATGTAGGGCTGCAGCAACTGATTACGCCTAATCGCCACAAATAACAATTCACGCATTGGCGACAGTTATTGGGCGCTACATACGAACTGTATATCCACCTGTGATTGGTATGATGGACCAGCACGTGAGACTGCTAAATACCGAAATGGTGCCTCGTGAATGCCATAGGAAAATGTCACCTCCAATTAATATATTGTGGACAAGAATTGGAGAGTCGCACGGAAATGTGTGGATACCAAACCATTTCGTCCCTTTGATAGAAAAGAATCGTTTGAAAATGATTTCAACGACCTCGTGTAAGTGTTCATAATTTTAAGTTACCAAACTTCGTATGAAACGAAGATTCTTTAAATGATTTCTGAAATTATCTAGTGAGAGTTTTTACCAAATGAATATATGCCTTAATTCACCAAATTCTATCATTGCAGCGGTAGACAAGGAAAATGTGCTTTATCTTTCGTCAGAAGAAACGTTTCCAAGCTTAGATCAGACACCGAGTAAGTTTTATATAGTGTTCCGCGGTCCCTTTCTCTATTGTCTTTTTCCTCTATTACAAACTCCGGTCCCTGGCGAGAAAGTCGACCACGAACACAGAAACCCGAAAGGAACTCCGGATTTAAATATGATAATACTCAACTTTTATTCTAACAATTTAAATTGAACTTTAGTCTCAACAATTTACAAAATTCCCTACCTTTTAATTTAGAATTTTGTTACAAATCCCGCACACAAGAAGATGCAATTCAACCGGATAGCCGAAAGTTATCTGTTCTATAGTCTTCTAATGCTTCCCCTGAAAATGCTTTCTAAAAGAGTCCGCTCTCTCGAGGTGCGGCCCCTTTTATACGGCTGCGTCCACACCCAAGAAAAATCCAGAAACCTGCTTGCGGCCAGCCGTAAAAGGGAACGAGCAACCAACGCAGCACCACGACGCAGAGCTGGGGTCCTGATTCCTAGACTTTTCATTCGCTGCTAACTTTAACCCGACCCTCGACGTCATGATACCTGCCGGTCTGCTCTCCTTCTCAACCGCACCGAAGAGATTACATACTATTTTTCCAACCCTCAAACTCATTTATTTTAACTTATCCAATGAACACAATTCCCACAATGAACGATATTTAATTTTGTCTAAATAGTAATATACAATGTAAGCCGAAATATCATCTTTCTTATTTATATTCTTTATCGATATTAGTACATTCAAATTAAAACACACAAACTTTTATTAATTAAAATAATAAAAACCCTTTAATGTCACTCTTTAATATTCCTCCTTATTATCGATTTATCAGACTAAGGGTCAGCGAGTGTTTCATAAGTTTATTTCATAATTGCTCATTTCCACGAATTCTTCTCATGACTACAGCGCCGTGATTACCTTCAAATGATTTAGAATGCTCGTCTGATACCAGTATAAAAGTTTCAGACAAACAACCATTAAGGCGGAAAATGTATTATCGTACATAACGAACAATGCGTGTGTTCTCCCAGGACATGCCAAGAAACCTACGTATATAAATCGTTTGATCTTTTTGAAAGTACAATTCAGCTGCGGATCAATAGTGTCGACTCTCAATCTGAAACAAATAAGAAAAAAAGTGTACAGAAAAAAGCAAGTCTTCTTTTTTCTGTTTTAGAAACCACACGAAAGGAGAAACGCATGACCAGTTTTAAGATGTCACCACGAAATTCCGGTAAGACATATATACTTAACATCTAATAACTCTACATAAAGTTCAAGCTGCATTGTTAGCTTACATTCCATTTTGTCTTTGCAGAGAAGAGATCTTCGAAAAGAGTGAGCTTTGAGAACTGCGTTAGTCCTTTACAAATGCAAGATTCTGACAGCCCATCAAGACAGTTTAATAGTACAGCTGCAGGTACGTTACGTCGTCATGTCGTCATACTGCTCGATCTATTAACTGCTCGATCTATTTAATCGTTTGGCAACAGGACTATCATTAATTAAACATGAAATCATATCTATAGGTATTTCTGCGCCGTTTCCGGAATTTGACGAGTCCAGAATAACAGTTCCCGCACTTAAAAAAGTCGATGTAGATTGTAAGTTTTGTAAAAACAATTGAATTATTATAACAACATTTGATAACTAAGTTATAACAGGAACTGATTTTTTCTATTTCTTTTCAGACAAAATCGACGCGAAGACACGCCTGATCAATGCAAGGGCGGATCTAGGGTGGTGGACCGAGTGGACCAGTCCACCCCCTTGAAAAATTAAAAGTGCCCTCCTGGCTTTCAGGAATGTCAGAAAAAAAAGCAATAGAAGAAAATTTTAACACTCGATTTTTAACACTCGATCACTCGAACACGACTATATTTACATCGCGCGATTCGGCAGTCAAGGACGTTGCCTTTGAAAATGGCATTCATGCTGCTGTGCTGTCATATCTAAGGGCACCTATTATGTAATAGGGGCACCTATAATGCCAGAGAAATTAATAAAAAGGGCACATCTTATAAGCGTATATACGATGAAAATTGTGAAACGGGCATGAATTCTGAAATAGGGGCACCTATAATGCCCGAGAAATTGATAAAAAGGGCACATCTTATAGAGTATATACGATGAAAACTGTGAAAAAGGCATATTCTGTTATATCTTTTCTGGAATATGGGCACGTGAAATGTCAGAAAAGTTGATAAAAAGGGCACATTTTATAGCGTTACGATGAAAACTTTTTAAAATTTGAATATTTTATCAGAGGAAAGGAAATGCAATAAAATCTGACAATAACAAGAGTAGAGTATAAATAAAAAGATGATGTGTATGAAACTCAAATTTTATGTGCTTGTTTTTTGCCCTATCTGTGGCACCTTCCTGGACCCTAAGGTTACAAAATGAAGTCTAAATGACTTCTTTTTCTCCTAGAATGGACCCTCTGAAATGCCACAAAACACATTTAAGAACACCAAATTTTCAAAATTTCCCCCCTTGTGGGCATCGCGCCTTCGGCGCTCGCGATGTGCCATAGAAAGGTGTGCCCTACTTTGTCCTGTCCACCCCCTATAAAAACTGGATCCGCCTGTGCAATGATCAACCAGGGCATAGTTCTACACTTTCTTCCAGATCAGATTTAACAGGTGTGTATATCAATTTGAAGTATTAAACAATGCCTGGGAATCTAAATTGACCGTTTTTAATAGCATATCTATCTCCTTTCTAGGCGTTTCATCACCGTCTGACACATTTGACGACGGCACCACGACGATACAATCAAATGAAAATGACGGCTCTTCGGGCCGGCTAAATGGGAGATTTTTGGATACCGCTGGAGTGATTGATGTGATTAGAAAATCCGCCACCGAAAAATTAGATTTTCCCACCAGTATTCCAAACGGCCGAAAACATGATGTGTACTACATATTAGACAACACCAATAACATTCAACGTAGACAGGCTGGGAACCGGAGTAAATTCGTTGATGACTCTGGAATTTGGGACAAAAAGATGTCTTCAACTAAGAAGGTGGTGGTTCTCATACAAGAAAATGGAACACATAAGGTAAAAACGCATAAATACGTTATATACGTACTAAAATTGACGTCCATCACTTCTATTTGTGATTTGAATGATCGGGATTTCATCAGGTAAATTTCATCTTCCAGGTCATCCAAACGAAGAATGGTTCGTACGGCATTAGGGTGAAAAAAGAATTCGTAGCATTTGATCAACAACCTTCTGACGAAGATTTGATTATTTTGAGGCGGTTTTACGCTACACTAAAACGAAAACCGGATTTCAAAAAACGAATTACTTGGATTGACCATTCTCCAGCAAACTTCGGCGATGTACGAAACCGGTCAGTAGTGGAGTATCTCGGTGATTCACCGGATAGTGGTACGCCGCATGGCAATACAAAAAAGGGAACAGGAATAGAATATTTTCGGACTTCAGACTCCGTCATGGATGTAATCGCCGATAAGGTGACCACACAAGCACCAATGCAAGTTCATAACCACATATGTCTAAATAGCTCATCATCAGCGCCAAGAAACTTGAAACAGGTACAGAACGGCACCGTGAAATGGTCAAGGATCGCACATCCGGCAACCGTAAGAATGTAGCGGATGAAATACAAACTCTCATGAATATGCAATCCGGCAGTGATTTCATCCGAGAGGTTATTACTTCGATCGAAAAACCTCCGACGGTTATTTTATATACAGAGCAACAGATGAGAGACGTAAAACGATTTTGTACGCAAGCGGCGGAACCTTCGATTCTTGGCATCGATCGGTGCCTGCTATTTGACTATAACGGTTTTCAAGAACACCCATTTGCTCCGTCGTGAAACACAAGAATCACCAATTTTCATTGGGCCATTATTTCTGCATTGGGACGGCGAGACCATTACGTACCAGCGATTCTTCTCTCATTTAAAAGGGAAATTAGACTCGAACGTAAATACAGAAATTGCGGGCAAAATGTTAACCGTTGGATCCGGCGAAGAAAAAGCTGTACTGAAAGCAATCAAAGAGACATTTCCAAATGCTACTCAATTGTTATGCTACCGACATTTGATTGAAAACGTAAAATGGCATTTGCAACACAAAATTGGGGTGAATGATAAAATATGATATAGTCGACTCTATATTTGGTAAAAGCGGCGCGTTACATGAACTTGATGAGTATAAGCATAAACTCAGAATGATGAAGGTCAAGGCTAGAATCAACGAAATCGCTCCGCTCTTCATCCCATACTTTGAAAAGCTGGAGCCAAGACTTGAAGAGTATGTATTCACGCCATCTCAAGTTAAGAAATGTCACCCTATAGGATGGACAAACAATAACCCAGAGACTATAAACAGTATAATCAATTTAGCAACTAACTGGAAGATTCTGAAGATCCCCGATTTGATAGAACAGTTACACAAATTGGTAAAAATCCAGTATATCGATGTCTGTCGTGCCCTTCACCATCAAGGAAATTATGAAGTTGTTCTTTCTTTACAAAGATATACTATTTCCCATGTAATGTGGATGCAGAAAAGCAACGAAGACAAGGAAACCATATACAATAAGTTCATGAACATTAAAACGAAAAAGAAATCTATTAAAACTATTTCCTCAACTGATGGTAAATTGACAATTCCAAAAACAGCCAAAGTCGCCGTTGGGAGCCAACTGTAGACACCCCATCGTTAAGGCGAGAGAAAAGACCTGAAAGGAAGCCGAGGGATTCAAGACAGCCTACCAAGAGTTCTTCGTAGGGGTCGGTTGACGATGATTACATCGTGTGGACCCGGAGGGCTAAAAAGCAGGGACTGAATAAGATGACTCGGGCACAGAATAAGCCACTTCCAGGATCTGCCAGCAAGCCAGATCGCTTAGCTGAAATAGAGACTGGCTGTACTCACGAGCAGCCCTGAGAAGATGTTGATTTGCCAGTGCCCCAGAGGGAAGAGAAAATGGAGGAGGTGGTTGAAGAAACTAGCCCTAAAAGCAGACTTCGCCCTCGTAATCAGTTGCAGCCCCCGAAAAGATTTCGTGAGCAGATTAACTGTTGTAAATGCGAAGAACTAAGGTCACGTATAGCTCAAAACAAAGAACTTTGGCTTAAGTAGGGTAGGAGTTTGTTACAGGCAAATACTGATTATGTTGACTTGCGTTAGACTGGAAAGACAGTTCCTCATAAGCGACACTAAGCCTACTTACCTTCAAATGGTTACTGTGGTGCTTACTCGTGTTTAAATGCATAACCAGATGCACTATATTCATTATATACTAAATATCCACTCCCGCGTATACGTGTACTACTCTACTCACTTTTCACTAAATGCTAAATCTTAAAGCCAAATTTTAATTGTCGAATTTGATTTGTCGGGTTTAGGAAGCGAAAAGAAATTTGCAAATGGATGTACTCGAGCTTGACACCGTGAAGCTTGACACCGCCCAGCTATTGTTGAAGAGAAGAAAAATCTTCGTAGATCAGTCATGCAGTTTGTTCAATACTTTGGTCGCCACCCAAAACCATGCAGGAGGAAACTGGCAGAATTGGCGGAAAGAGAACTGCTTGCCACCGTTATGGGTTTGATAAGTGCACTGTCGAGGACCCCGCCTAAGCTTGGCACCTCTCGGTTTGGAGAGCTATGGTTCTACCTACGGGATATGGTGAAGAAGGCTGGCGGTAACCCTGATGACCTGGACTCAAGAATGCAACGGCTAGCGACCAGATGCATTCGTTCCCGCCTACCACTGTTATAACTATCTGATTCCATGTTCAAGCAGCTCAAAGCAGACGCTATTATTATCCCCATTAGTCATCCGGGGGAGAAGGTTCAGGGCCCGGTTAGCTACATCCGACATACCCACATAAGGTGTTCATCAGTTTTAATCATGGCCTGAACCATACACGGCAGTTCAGACGCCATACCTGTGCAGATATCGTTGAGCTCTACAAAATATTGCAGAGAAAATTTCCTTCGGTTCCACTGTACCATTTGGAGGTCCCTGTTCCACCATGCCACGAGGAAAACGCTGACGCTGTGCGCCGGATAAGACATTTTAACAGAAGAGCACGGGAAGCAGGTTTCCGTGAGATTCCACACCCGCAGCTTCGGTCCGCTGACTTCTGTGGAATTCATTACCAACACAGGGCTGTGGATTGGATAAAACAACGTATCGTCGCCTATGTTTAAGCCTACTTACCTTCAAATGGTTACTGTGGTGCTTACTCATCCTTTACTTGTTTTTTGGGGTCAAATTTATCCTGGGGCCAGTTGCTCAAAGGTTGGTTCAACTCTTAACCGTCGTTTAAATCCCTAACCGACGGTTAAACTCTCAACTGTCGGTGAGATTGGGTTGCTCAAAAATTGAACCAACGGTTAAATTCTCTAACCATCGGTTTAAGTTAAACGAACCACAGGGCTATGTTAAGTTCTTAACCAGTGGTTAAAAATGGCCGACATAGCCTTTTTATTGTCTGAATTTGGCTACAACAGAGTAAATCGACAGCGATTTGATCATCTCAATCAGTTTTCCGATGAATGCCTACGAGAAAGATTTCGTTTTGGAAGAAATGGGATAAACTTTATTGCTGAACTTTACGCGAGGACCTGGGGCTTCTGGGGCTTTTCTGTCTGTAATAGCAGATAACTTTGGTGTACATAAATCGACAGTTTCCAGAATTATATATACAAGCCACTAGTTTGGCTAATAGGATGAACGATTTTATCAAATGGCCAACCACGCAAGATGATTTGAGGAAGGTGATGGCTGCTTTTTACGATTTAGCCGAGGTTGGGTTCCCCAGAGAAGCAGGAGTTGTTGATGGAACTCACGTTAGAATCCAGTCACCAGTCCAGAACGAGCCAGCATATGTCAATCGGAAGAATTTTAACAGTATCAACGTACAGGCGATATGCGATCATACAGGTACGTACTTACTAGGACGTTACAACTCTCTTCTTATTCTTAATCTTGGTCACATCACATTTGAACGTTTCACAAAATGACTTACCATGTTAGCAAAGTTGTGTTGCTATTAAAAATGATTTAGGTTCGGACCCCGCAAGCGAAAGTGTCGATAAGTGCTTTGCGCCAGTTTCTGTGCAATGTGCTGTGTAGGGCGCGTGCGCGCATGTGAGTAGGCCTTCAGTTATTGTAGTGTCTTACGTCAGTGTATTAGTGTTAGGTGGTTTATGTAATCTAGTGTAGGCCGGATGTAGTTACGTGGCTGAATAAAGAGACTTTGTAGTATTGTCTAACTCTATTGTCCGTATTTAATCAGTTGGACGTCACAAATGGCGACGAGGATAAACTAAAGTTCTAAAATGGATGTCGCTCCGATGGTAAAGTTTGACTGTGCTGAGGATGCTTCGAGCGTGGGACCCAGATGGAAACGGTGAATGAAAGCGTTTCTTTATTACGTCGAAGGAAAGGGTATACGGGACGCGGGCCAGAAGAGAGCCCTGTTACTCCACTCAGCCGGAATGGATGTACAGGAAATGTTTGAAACACTACCAGAAGTAGGTTTCGTTCCTGGAGTCCCAGGCGAGCAAGATGATGAGTTCAAAAAGGCGGTTCGTAAGTTAGATAATTTTTCGTCCCGAAATTAAATAAAACTTTCGAAAGACACATTTTTCGTTCCCTGAAACAGGAGGGTTCGGAAACAGTAGACCAGTTTGTTGCCAGATTACGCAATCAGGCGAAAAACTGAGTTTGCCGACGAGAAGGAACAGATTTGCGATCATGTCGTTGAATCATGTAGGTCCTCGCAGCTACGAAGGGAACTTCTTCAGAAAGGCGAAGCCCTCGATTTGAATACTGTTTTGAGTCTAGCCAGAGCTATGGAAGCCGTCGATATACAGTCTAGGCAGATGGAGGAAGTTAAACCGAGAAGTGAGGTTAATCATGTCGATAGGAGGAAACCGAAGCCGAATGTTTACAGTAGAAATTATCGTTCTGGCGCGAAGTCAGATATTACGTGTTACCGTTGCGGGAAACAGGGACATATTTCAAAAGATAAATCATGTCCTGCCCAGTCAGCTTCCTGCAAGAAATGTGGAAAAGTGGGTCACTTCGCAAAATGCTGTAAGAGTAAGTTCACTGTTGGCCGGGAGCCGAGACACAGAAACAAAACAAACGCAGTGGCGGGAGATTCCGATGACGAGGCCGAATATCCATTCACCGTCGGAGAGAGCTTGTTTTCGTTGCGTCACGAGATGCGCGATGGCGTCATCGATTTAAAAGTAGGCGATATAATTATACGAGCGTTGGTTGACTCGGGTTCAACCGTGAATGTGATTGACTCCGATACGTGGAATTATTTGAAAAAGCAGAAAATCAGCTGCACTGCGGTGCGGGTATCGAAAAAAACTCCACCCATACGGTTCAGTAGAACCGTTATCTACAGTCGGTAAATTCGTCACAACCCTCGGAGTTGGCGACCGGTTCCTCGTTATTAGCGGTAAAGGCAGATCGCTGATTGGAAAATCTACTGCTGAGAAACTGGGCGTTCTCAAGGTCGGATTGGGCATTAATACAATTAGCGACAAACGCATAACGATAAGCGATATTGAGAAACGATATCCGGAAATTTGTTCGGGGGTCGGTAAACTAAAGGGCTACCAAGCTAAAATCCATGTGGATGAGAATATCAAACCGGTAGCGCAGAATTCTCGGAGAATTCCATTCGCCTTGCGTGACAGATTAGAAACAAAGATTAATCAGCCCCTTGAGGAAGACATAATCGAAAAGGTGGAAGGACCGACGCCCTGGGTCTCTCCACTTGTAATTGCGCCGAAACCGTCGGGGGATATTCGCGTCTGTGTAGATATGCGGCAAGCAAACACAGCCGTCATACGTGAGCGTCACCCGATTCCGACGGTTGACGAGGTAATTCAGAGCATGAATGGTAGTACTGTCTTTAGTAAGATAGATCTGAAGAGTGGATTTCACCAGTTAGAACTTGAAGAGGAATCGCGCAGTATAAAAACGTTTTCATGTCATCTTGGTATTTTCCGTTAAAAAAGACTTATGTTCAGCCCCGGAACTCTTCCAACATGTCGTTAAGCAGGTTCTTGCTGATTGTCCGGGCGTCGCGAACATTTCAGATGACTTTATTATTCACGGGAAAGGGGACGATGAGCACGATGCTCGTCTTATCAAAGTGCTGGAAACTTTAGCAAAAAACGGACTCACTGTGAATCTGCCGAAATGCCACATACGTTTACCCGAGATAGAGTATGTTGGTCAAAGATTGCGTGAAAGCTGTTCTCGAGGCAAGGAAGCCGAATTCCGCATCTGAAGTCCGGAGCTTCCTGGGCTTGGTGAATTTCAGTAGTCGATTCATCAATAATTTGTCGACAATCGCGGATCCGTTGAGACTGCTCACCCGAAACGGCGTATCGTTCCACTGGGGTAAAGAACACGACCGTGCGTTTGGTAAGCTGAAACTAGAGCTCGGTAAAGCAGATACACTAGCGTATTTCGAAAAGGGTGCCCCGACTGAAATTATAGTCGACGCCAGCCCAGTCGGTCTGGGGGCAATGTTAGTGCAAACGCAGGACAAGGTAAAACGCGTCGTGTATTATGCAAATCGCAGCCTATCTCAGGTTGAGAGGCGTTATTCGCAAACGGAGAGAGAGGCGCTGGGAATCGTGTGGGCATGTGAGAGATTCCACACGTTTCTTTACGGTATACGGTTCGATATCGTTACGGATCATAAACCTCTGACTTTCATTTATTCGCCAAGGTCTAAACCATTCGCGCGGATTGAGAGGTGGGTATTACGTTTGCAACCCTATGACTTCACCGTCAAGCATATTCCCGGTAAAGAAATGGCCGCAGACGCGCTATCGCGGCTGATTAATCCGTCGGACGGAAACGACGACAATATGGGCGAGGAGTATGTGCGGTTTATCGTAGCTCACGCTACGCCAGTCGCGCTGAAGGTTTCAGAGATCGGCAGAGCATCCGAGTCTGACGAGAAGCTACAAATCGTCAGAGAGTGCATCGAGACGGATAAGTGGCACGACTGTCCGCTGGGGTATAAGAACGTTCGGACTGAACTTTGCGCTGTCGATAACCTGATCTTACGGGGCTGCCGTATCGTTATCCCCGAATCACCACGGAAACGCGCCGTGAGCCTCGCGCATGAGGGCCATCAAGGGATCGTGAAAACGAAGCGTCGGTTGAGAGCGAAAGTATGGTGGCCGGGCATAGATCGTGATGCAGAGAGAGTTGTGAACCCATGCCGGGGTTGCCAACTTGTTAGTCTGCCGTCTAGACCGGAACCGATGAAAAGGTACGAGCTGCCGGCTGGGCCGTGGCAGGATACCGCCGCAGACCTCCTTGGCCCGATGCCGGGAGGGGAATACGTATTGGCAATTATCGATTATTATAGCCGATTCTTGGGAGTCGAGATAATCAGGGATTTAAGGTCCCGCGAGATAATACGTTGTTTAGATAAAATATTCGCAGCGTTTGGGTTACCAAGGTCGCTGAAAACTGACAACGGGAGGCAATTCATCTCGGAAAATTCCAACATTACCTGGCCGAGATTAATATCGAGCACAGGTTAAGCCCCCCATCTGGCCACAGGCTAATGGGGAGATAGAACGGCAAAATAGGACATTACTAAAGAGCATGCGGATTGCACAAGCGGAGGGTAAGGACTGGCAGGGAGAACTGTATAAGTTCTTATTAGCTTACCACTCCACTCCGCGAGAAACGACCGGTGTATCGCCGTCCAAGATTATGTTTGGCCCGGAAACCCGTACAAAATTGCCTGAGTTCGGCGATCGAGAATATGTCTCAGATCAGGCCGTCAGAGATCGCGATAGGGAGGAGAAACAAAAAGGCAAAGATTTCGCAGATACGCGTCGTCGAGCTAAACCAAGCGATCTGAAATCTGGTGATCGCGTATTGATCGAACAGAGAAAAGAGAATAAACTGTCTACGCGTTACGCGGATAAGGCCTTAGTAGTAGTTAGCAGGGACGATAAAGGCGTAACGGTTCAATCTGAGAGCGGTAACCAGTACGTCAGAAATCCCGCTCACCTAAAGAAATTCGTAGAGGCGGATGATGCTGACGAGAAATCTAATTCCGATTCTGACATCGAGTCAAGGCCCGACGGTATAGTCACCGATTCTGGCTTGCTCGATTGGGAGTTGCCGGCTGACGATCAACCGGTACAAATGAGATCAGGTCGAAACGTACGCGTACCGGCTAGATTTAAAGATTACGTGTAGTGAGGAATTAATTCGTAGCAGCTGTATCTTAATTAGTTAACGGAATTTTGGATCATGTCTGAGTTTGATATTTGCTTATATGAAGTTCCAATTAGTAGGACCCTAAGTCAAGTTATAAGTTTAGCGATAGTTGGGTTACGGGAGTAGTTTAGTTACTAGAACAGTGTTTGGACTTAATAATGTTTAATTTAGATACTTGTAGTTTTTGACTTTATGTCCATATAGTTTGATTAGACTGGTGTTACTTGTGGTTAACGGGAAATACAAATTATTCGTATTATAGGTTTTTAGTTTTGTAAGTTCATTCAAAATCTGGTAAAAGGAGGGAAAGTAGTGTCTTACGTCAGTGTATTAGTGTTAGGTTGTTTATGTAACCTAGTGTAGGCCGGATGTAGTTACGTGGCTGAATAAAGAGACTTTGTAGTCAGTTATCTTTCGGTACGGGATTTTAATTGCTTAATTTACCTAAGTGTCACAAAATGTTTATCAAACTGCAAAAATGCGTGCGGGATATGAGTCCTAAGTGTTTTGAAGTGAATGCAATTGTTAAATAGGGCCTACCGCTAATCCACCTAGATTTTTGATGTAATTAAATTTGCCGAAAGTTACTGCATATTATCCCTTCGTTTGATTTCAATTCACTAGAATGTTCATTCAGTTTAAAGTTTTTTTGTGCATTTGTTTTCCTGAAAACCCCACTTAAGTAATTGCAGATTAAGTAGTAGCCAAACAGGTATTATAAATGTGTTTTCCCAAAGCAATTAACAACAATATTTCTTTTATTTTTCAGCTCGCTTTATTAACGTTGTCGCTAAATGGCCAGGATCAACCCATGACAGCCACATATTTCGATCATCTCCTCTTAGCAGGTGTGTCTAGTCGATAGGTTGGATCAATTATAATTTTAATGGGAAAATATCTTGACATTGCAGTACGTATTTATTCGTTCATAAAAATTTCATTTTTTCGGCCCACTTTTACACCCGCTGGATCATGAGATCTATGAGAGAGACATATGGCCTATAATAACTTGTTTCTTACACTCCCTTGAATCAGGGACATTGGATTAAAAAATATGGCCTGAATTGCATCGCTATATCGAAAAAAATAACCTTTCCCATGTCCTTTCAGGTATTTAGAAGAGCACCCGGAATATAATGGGGTGATTCTTGGCGACAGCGGCTACGCGTGTCGGCGTTTCCTACTTACACCATTTATGGAACCTCGAACTCGTGCGGAGAGGAGGTACAACAGGTCACTCAAAACAACAAGATGTATCATCGAGAGGGCATTTGGAATTTTGAAACGTCGATTTCATGCCTTGCATGGAGAAATTCGAATGTCACCTGATCGAGTGTGCAAAATTATCGTAGCGTGCATGGTCCTACACAACATAGCTCTTGATTTACAGGAACCGGAACCAATGATGATGGGCATGGATGGTCACGAGGAAGATGATGGAGAAGAGGAGGCAGTAGATGGTGGTCACCTTCATGGTATTGCATACAGGGCAATGTTCGCTCAAAGACATTTCGAATAAAACAATCAACTTATGTATGGAATCATTGTTCGTATAATTTTAGTTAAAAGAGTTCAAAAACAAATAAATTATATTTTAATTAATTTCATGTACGTATATACATCCAGTAATGCAATATATATTAATAATATTTAATTTACAATGATTCTTTATTTTTCTCCAGTTATCTCACAAATCGTAAAAAGGTTTTGTTGGGCTTCCAAGGCGCTAATTTCCATTTCCAGTTTTTTTATTTCAAGGGCTAGTTTCCGTCGTTTCATCTTCTCTGTTTCTTTTTGAGATGCCATCAACTCACAATGGAGGGTCAATCGGTCGTCTGACGTATACTTTCTTTTTGAGGCAGCAGGGAGGTCTGGTGGGGTGATCTTTGGAAACACTGGTGGACGTGTTTCCAATGCAGGACTGGTCTCCGGGTTCGCAGCTGTCTCCGCTAACAGAGCTCAGTGTGTCAGCCGTTTCACCATTTTCACCTTGAACTCTGATCGGTACCACTTGAAGTAACACTTCTTTAGACTTATTTGTAAACGCGGCAATCTTTCGTTCTGTTGTGTCAGAGGAGGTGGCGGCCAAGGTGCTGACACCTGTGCTAGATCTGAATGGATAAACGCGGCTGTTTCCATGTAACATCGGGTGGTGCTTCAATCTGCATTCGGGAACACTGCAAGTCTTCTTGGAACGGCAGAAACGTGACCTGTGTCCTGGACGTAGACACGAGAAGCATAGACTGCTGTCAGCAACAAAACGAGCTCGATCATCCACGGTTTTCGATTTAAAAATTCGGCACATCATCAGTGTGTGAGTCTGTTTGCAGCAAGGGCAGACGTCTTTCTTCCAAGTTGTAGGTTTACCAGTAGCATGTGAAGATGGGACATCATCAGTACTAGAGTCAGCTTCAGTCTGCAACACGGATTTACAGCCACTCGTCCTTGAATTTCTGCCATGATGATCATCGCTCTTCTGGACATCAACGTAGCTGAGCAGGACTCTCAGTTGAAGTGACAACCAGTCGTTGAAATGGATAAGGGTCGGACGTTGGCGTGCAGCTTCAATCTCGAGTGCTTGCTTTCCCCAGTCACGCTTCAAGTCTAACGGTAGCTTTTGAAGAATTCTACGTAGATTTTCAGCACTCGACAGATCACCATCAAAACCAAGGGTCCTCAAAGTGGTCACGGCTGAATGGACTGCTCCGTGGAAGTTCTTTAGTGCTGTGGCATCGTGCACTTTGAGCGGCGGGTGGTCAAAAACGGCTCTAAAACAAGCATGGACAATATCATTTTCTTTGCCGTATCTGTTCATCAGTGCGTGAAGAGCGTCACCATAAAGTCGAACATCAAATAGCCTGCCGGCAATTAACTTCTGCGGTGGACCGGCGACGGAATTCTGAAGGTGGGTCATCTTTTCGTCATCTGTTAAAGCCACCTGGCGATCAACTTTAGAGCAAAACAGACCATACCATCGTGGCCATTCTGCAGGGTCACCTGCATGCGGTTGTCTGGACGGCAAGGGCAATGGCTGGTCATCGTCGTATTCATCTTCGGCGCGGTCATCATCTTCGGTAGCAGTATCACTTAATCGATGTGTCGACTGGTTTTTGCTGTCTATGGTAATCATCTGGACGATAGTTCGGTGGTGTGTATCTACTGCATCCATATATTGGTCTTCGGCTTCAATCTCGGCATCAGTTTCGAGGAGGCATACCAGTTCTTCATTGACAGCGTAGATCTCATTCACGGCTTCATCGATCTCCAGTAAAACGGCTTCGAGTTTTTCACGAGAAGTTTCCATCGCCACACGGTCTGAAGACTTGTTGCATCGTCGGGTAAAGGTACCCTTCTTGGCCCCACGGGCACGACGTAGCTTTCTGAGTTTAGCCTCCAGCTCTCCCTCCATGTGTCCGGCTCGAGGGACCAAAATGTGAACGCAAAAACTGGCCTGAGGCAAGAACTGAAGACTAGAACTGCAATATATGGAGTTTATTTTGAACTGTTTCATAGAGTTAAGAGTACAGCAGTATTTATACTGGACCTTAGGAAATGACTGCGATAAGGCTATACAGAAATAGTGCCGGTATAAGATTATTTACAATAAAATGTACTAGTAATAGGGGTAATGGGCTTTCAGGCCAAAGGTCGAAGGGTCGAGCTCGTAAATAAATGAAAATAACAATAATTTCCAGTTGAATTAGTCGCGCACACTCCTAATTCAACAGGAAATTATTGTTATTTTCATTTTTTACTCACTAGCCCCTTCAACCTTTAGCCTGAAAGCCCATTACCCCTATTACTCTTAAAATATTCATATACATGAATAAAATATAAATGAAAAACATTTAAATTGACAGATTATTCTATATAAAAGTGTGAGCTCTTATAGAATAGATATATAGATATATTTTAAACATTATTTCAATATTCATATTTGTATGAGTTAGATTTTTAAACATTAAAAGTGTTAGTAAAGTGTGATTGAAATAATACATATATACATGATATAATATATAGCTGTTTATACTAGAACATGATTCTATTTGAGCCTATATACATTCCATGTAAAGAGCTATGGAATAAATCTATAAATTCACAGCTGTAACAGCTGTTACTATGACGCCGAGACATATAAGTCATAGTATGCTGCAGAGACATATACATTAGATCATTCTTGAAGGTGTACCGGAACTAGATGACGTGGCATAATCGACGACGTGTTCATGTCGAAATCGCACCGGAACTGAATAGACGCTGTAACATAACGCTTAGGATATTCTATCTCTCGAAACGCAATTAGGAGTTTATAGTTTACAATTCTAAATCTAAATGTAAGTACTGTTTTTGTAGTTATTAGGGCTATTAAATATGAAATCTTTAGATATATTTAAGTGTATTTTGTATATCTTTTAGATAGCTAGAGTTACCGCTAATATCTTTTAGATTAATAAACGTCATACACATCAAGAAGCGATAGAGAAACTCAAGATACTCTTTCTGCCTGAGGAATCAACAGCAATGGATATCGAACCAATAGAAATTGGCACAAGAAACACCAAAAGATCAACGAAGAAACTATATAAGAATTTCAAAAACATTGAGACTCCAATGATTAAGTTTAACATTTGTTGATGTAGTTAAATATTTACCAGCAATTGAAAAAATGTTTGTAATTATAGATTTTGTATATAGAAATAAAATGATGTATTGGGAGAAACGACTGAACAACTTGTATAATGTATTGTGTAAATCTGATTGGTGAATTTTTATGTTCAGTCGTTTCAATTATGATTAGCGCATGCGCATTGATCCAAACCGGGCCAGAATGCCCGGTCTTGCCTAGTGGTATGATTTAGATATTTCATGTCGGTTGTTTCTATTTACAGAATGAATATATAATTATGATTAGCGCATGCGCATTGATCCAAACCGGGCCTGAATGCCCGGTCTTGCCTAGTGCACACGCGTTTTGATATTTTATGTGTTCAGTTGTTTCTATTTTACAGAATTTATAGAATGAATATATAATTATGATTAACGCATGCGCATTAAGCAAAAGCGCTCCTGTATGCCCGCATGTGACGCGGGTATTGTAACTGGTATGATTTAGATATCAAGGAACCGAACCGATCAAAAGCAGCGAGGAATGAAAAAGGATGACGTTGGTCGAAGAAATGGAAGAGGATTCTAAAATATTAACCAATTTAGTAAAAAAATATGTATAATAAATGGAGCCAGAACAACCACAAAGTATTAATATTACAAATAACACTGGTGTTATAAATATATACTACAAGAAGTGTTCTAAATGTGAATTAGATAAATAAGCTTTAACAGAATTTAGTAAGCGTAAGATTAGCAAAGATGGTTTTCAATATTGCTGTAAAACTTGCACTAAACTATATACCAAACAATACCGAGAAGATAATATAGAACATTATAATTATTATACGGCAGAATATATGAGAAAAAGATATCAAACCGATCTTAATTTTAGATTGAAACAATGCTTAAGATCTAGATTAACACAATTATTCAACAAAGAAACACATTCAGAAACATTTGTTGGGTTGTTCAGATGAATTTCTCAAATCATGGATTATTTTCAATTCGACGATAAAATGAACATAGATAATTATGGGGACTATTACCATATTGATCATGTGTTACCAATATCTAAATTTAACATGAATGATGAATACAATAAAAAACTTATTTGGGGTTGGAAAAATTTAAGACCTCTTTAAAAGAAAGAAAATCAAATCAAATCTAATAAACTAGATTTACAGTTATATTTAGAACAGTTAACAAAGGCAAAGAAATTTATTGATCAATGGAACAATAATCCAAATAATGAACAATACGTTGAGTCTTTAATGAGTGGTTAAAGAATAATAGATTTTAAATAAAAAGTATTAAAAATTACATATCTTCAACTAGTATTAGTTATTGTTTTTTTAATATTTTCTTTTCAAAAAAGAATACTTTATATCACAAATAAAAAATACTAAAAAAACAATGACTAATAATAAAATTATTTACCTTTAACTAAGCTAGTATTAATCTAAAGAGATACTGGTATCATTTTATAATACTTATAATATTTTTCTTATCAAATTTCTCTAATATAAATGTCAAAGAAATCGAGTAAGAATAGTATTGATATTGAAAAAACATTAGATGATTTAGGTATTAGCGATAATAAGGATATTCCAACCAAAATTGAAAATAATATTCAAGTTAATAACAATATAGATTATGAATACTACTTATATTGTAAACACCATCTTGAACTATTGATTGCTAGCGGAAAGTGTAAACAATTTTTAACTAAGACTATTACTTTTCAAGAATTAGATGCTATGAAACCAGATAAAGTAATAAAATATTTTAAGATTTATGAAGAAGCTAGATTAGCTAAAATAAATGATTCTATTTCAGATGGTATTGTCAAATGTTATTCTAAGTTATGTAACCAGTTAATACCAATTGATGATGAAATAAATTATATAGTGATTTGAAAAATGACTACTTAGTTATGACTGAATTACAAAAATGGGTCGGATATGCTTCATTTCAATTAGGATCGGTTATGACATTAATTTCTACTGGCGTCATAACATTTTCGAACATCAAACCTATGGAATATAAATCAGGTAAGAACGAAACAGATGTACTACAACCAAACGTCGAAACAGAAAATGAATCAGAACAAAAATTAACTAAAATAAATGAGTGATGGAGTTAAGAAAAAGTTTAGATCCGAGAAACAAATTAAATGGGCAAGAGAATTAGGTAAAAGATCTTCAGAATTAAAAAAAGCTAAGAAAAAGAAATGAAATTAACTGATATAAATGAATCACAGACTTTATCTGATATTGATTCAAATAATAATCCATCTAATTCTTCTAATAGTGGAAGAACTAATTACTTATATATTACAATTGGATTAGTTACAGTTATTATATTATCCGGTGTAATACATAAATCAAAATTCAAATCTGATGATAAAGATGATTCCAATGATAATAAACCTATTATACCAGAAAATAAGTCAAATCATAAAGTCATTGAAACTAAATCTAAATTATCATTAATGGATTAAAATAAGATGAAAAAAGAACAATATTTAAGAGAGTTATATTATAACCCAGAGAGTGAGGTATCATATTCTAACGTTTCAGAATTATGGAATAAAATTAAATCTGATAATGAAAATGGTAATATAAAATATGGTGAATTAAAATCATGGTTACAAAATCAACCAACATATCAAATCCACAAGAAAATGGATAAAACTTATTTAACAAGAAAAGTTATGTTTCATATATCGATCAACAATGGCAAGCTGATTTAATTGACATGAAGAACTTAGAAGAAAACAACAAAGGGTATTTCTGGATATAAATGTTATAGATATATTCAGTAGATACGCATGGTCAATTCCAATCAAAAATAAAACTGGTATAGAAGTAACAAATGCTTTTAAATCAATATTTAAAGAAGCTATTCCAGATAAGATACAATTTGATGAAGGTAAGGAATTTTATAACAAACATTTCAAAAAACTATTATCTGATAACGATGTAAAATATTTTTCAACACATTCAGATAAAAAAGCATCTATTATAGAAAGATTTAATAAAACATTGAAAACTAGAATGTGGAAATATTTTACTGCTAATGAAACATATGAATATATCAATGTGTTAGATGATTTGGTGAAAGGTTATAATAATTCTAAACATAGTTCTATAAATATGAAACCAATACAAGCTAGAAAAGAAGATAATTCAGAAATAGTTTGGAATAATTTATATGGAGCGTTTGTTACACATGATTTCGGTGAACCTAAATTTAAAATTAGGCAACATGTCAGAATATCTAAATATAGAAAAACATTTTATAAAGGTTATACCCCTAATTTTACAGAAGAAATATTCAAGATTAAAAAGATAATATTAACTAAACCATTTGTTTATTAACTAGAAGATCTAAAAGATGAAGAAATATTAGGTTATTTCTATGAACAAGAATTATCACTTGAACCAAACCCAGATGAAATAGAATACAAAATAGAAAAAGTATTGAAAACAAAAACTCTTAAAGGAAAAAAGTATTCTTTGGTGAAATATAAAAGATATGATGATAAATTTAATGAATGGATTTTATCTAGTAAAATTAAAAGAATAAATGAATAAAGATTTATTTATATTTGAACCGCATAATATGTTAGTTACTGGGGTAACAAACTGTGGTAAAACACATTTCATATTAGATTTGTTAGAAACTATTTATAAGAATCATTTTGATATATTATTTTGTCCAGGGGCGGATCCAGGTTGCCTTCCATGCCTTCCGGAAGGCAGTCAACATTTTTAAATGCCCTTCAACTATCAAAGTATATGATTTTTTTTTAAACTCTGAGAAAAAAATGATTGCCTCTTGCATGCTTTCAAAAACAAAGTGGTGGTTTACCGATGGAATTCGGGCGTCGCCGCTGCGTGGCTCGCTGATACAAGTGCCGACAATTCCTCTTATGATTACAATAATATGCCCTATTAAATCTAAGAAGGCAATCAAGTTTGCCCTCTGGGTCCGCCCCTGTTGTCCTACTTATGAAATCAATAAAACATATAATAGAGATATAGTTAAGATAAAAAAGTTTATTATATTAAATCCTAAAACAGTAAAAGAAAATTTAGATTATAAGTATCAATTGCTATTTTTATACAATTATACACTACTGAATTACATGATGAATATATGAATAAATTAAAGAATAATAAAGGTTCAAAATTATTACTGAGACTACAATTTCCCTATGAATATAAATTTATAAAATAACTATTTGTATACCTATGTATTAGATACCCTATTAGATACCCTAATACCTGATACCCTATTAGATACCCTAATACCTGATACCCTATTAGATACCCTAATACCTGATACCCTACTACCTGATACCCTATTAGATACCTTAAATACTTAAAACCCCCTTTTTTAAAATAAATATTATTTATACAATTTTCAACCAATTTATTTTTATTTTTTCAACTAATATATGAATAAGTTTGAAAATAATAAAGGTTATTTATTATTACTGAGGTTTCAATTTCCATATGAATATCAGTTTATAAAATAAGATATTTTATGTATTAGATTGTATTAGATATGTATTAGATACCTTAAATACTTAAAACCACCTTTTTTATTTACTATTATTTTATACAATTTTCAACTAATATTATTATTTGAGTTAAATATAATTAATATCTTAATCACTTTCATCATCACTCTCCAATTCACTATCAGGCCCCAACAATTTATTCAAATGCTCTACCGAATCTACATCAATAGTTTTTATTTTTATACTTATTCTTCGCCCTTTTTACCGCATCATCAATAGTTGTTTCATTGTTATGCTTATTCATCCAATCAAATTTATCATTATTTTCTACTTTATGTTTCATAGAATCTTTATTATCAATATGCTTATCTGTAACTATATTTTCATTATCATCTTTATTAGTGTTTGCTCCTAATATTTCATTTACAGTGCTTGATCCTAATATTTTATTAGCATCGGTTAAATCTAATTGATCTTTATTAGGTGTTGCTAATAATAAATCTTCATATAATTCTTTACCATTTACTTTTTTATTTGAAACAAACTTTGTAACATATTTAAATGGGTGTTCTATAAATTCTCTTAAACCAACACGTTCTATTACATTAGTAATATTTACCTTTGTATTCATATGTTTATTCCAATTTGATGGGGCGTTTGAAAATTCACCTTTACAATAATCACAATAATTTCTATTTTCACTAATATTTAATATTATTTCATTATTAGATGTATAAGGTACTGCATTATTAGATTTCAATAAACATTTCATGATCTTCAGATCTTAAACATCTCATTTTATGTTTTCTAACTTCTTCATTGAAAATACAATTGATGTAATCTTTGAAATGAATATTCTTTTCTACTACACTTTTGGTTATTCCTTTTAACTTTTTAGCTTCATGTTCTTTAGTTTTATATGAATACATTTTAGATCTAATACCGATGAATTCAATCATTTCTTCACCACCAAATTCATCTTTGAATTTACCAGGAACTTTTTTATTATCATTGCTAAACAATTCTTGATCTTTAGGATAGTTACTGAAATCAAAATGATGTTTTAATGTTTTTAAATCATCTGTTATGTTATAAGTTTTTATCTTTAACATGTAACTGTCAGTATCAAAATATAAGATTTAAGATGTTTTTCTCCAAAAAGTGGTTGTAATACATTATAATAGAATTCATACATTAGTAATTTTGATAATTCTAAAACTGAAGCGCCAACATAGATTGGTTTATTAAATTTCATTGATGTTCTTCTCATCTTAACTGCGGCTAAATTTTCATCAAATATTCTGTTACCTAAAAACTTAGGATATGATTGTAAATGCCTTATCCTTTTACCATTACTAACTAACTCAATATCATTTCTATTTCTAATATTTTCACAAGTCTTACCATAGAATGCATTATTCATTAGTTTGAAGAAATCTTTTTCGAAATCAGTTTTAGTTTCAGTTCTCTGTTTGGTGTTAAAATCTATATATTTTTCTAACCACTTAGATTGACTAAATGAAATATAACTATGTACTTCTTTTAGGATCATTCCTTGTTTTAGATAAAACTTTAACATTCTATAATGTACTACATAATTATATTTATCTTCCTGAGTTACCATTAACTTTTCTGTATGTATATGATTTTCGGGTTTAATTCTTTTTTGATAATTTGATAATTCTTCATGAGTTACAGTTTTATGTTCTGGAAAGTATGCTAGATTTCTAGATTTAAATTTAATATGTTCAGGATATTCTAAATCTACAACAAAGAAGTAACCAGCATCTGAATCATCTGCAATATCTAGAATTCTTTTCTTCCAATCAAATTTATCATTATTTTCATGTTGTGAAACTTCACTTATTTCAAATACTCCACAAGGTTGTGGTTCCATCATTGCCCAACCATATAGATTATTTGCATCTATATATAATAACTTATAACCAGGGTTATCATTTACATTGAAATATCTATCCCCTAATACACCTGAAACTCCTCCTCTTATAGATTTTTCAAATAATAATAATTGATCTATATTTATTAACAAATCCATTTTTATATCTGTAAATTTTAATCCACAATCCCATGTTAAACCTGGACTAGAATAACAATAACAAGGATCAATATTGAAATATTTTAAGTTTACATCTCTAAACCTTTCGAATATATCAGTTAATAATAATACATCTGATTTTAGATATGAATCTACTAATTGTCCATGATTTTCTATTTTGAAATGATTCCAAATATTCAATGTTCTATTATATACTTCATCTTTAACATATTCATTTTTTAATTCATCATAGAATTGTTCTTTCAATAATTCAGTTATGTTAAAATCATTATGTGATTAATAAAATGAATATGGAATTGCGCCTTTATATCTCATTAATTGAAAATCATCATTATTTGGGTAGTGTTGTTTTAATATTTTTAATTCATCATCAACTAATGATTTTGATAAGTTATCTAACGAATTATTTAAAAATCTATATGAATCTATAAATCTTAAACACCCAAATTGGAATGATATATAATTCTCAGATGTTCTAGCTAACATTTTAAATTTATAAGTTGGTATTTTATCTTTTGATCTATTTGAATTTCATTATTGATTTCTTCTATTTTATAACATAGCTGTTTGATAAATAAATGAGCATCATATCCTGATAGATTATGAAATATAACTGGTACAAAGTTAATTTTCTTAGCTTGTAAGTTACAATTCTCATGTGCAGCGCCTCTAAACTTTCCATTCAAATGATCATGGTCTCTTACTTTTTTATCTTTATAATTAAATATCTTTTCACAATAATAACATTTATCTGCAAACTCAAATTCTTCTTTATCTTCTTCTGTCATTATAATTTCTATATTTTTATTTAACTTTTCATTAAATCTTATTTCATATTTAATTAATAAGTCACAAAAAATGATTGATAACATTTTCATTTCGAGAATGATAATATTCACTTTTAATTAGTTCTGGATAATCAGATTTAATATATAATCCTAAAGCTGCAGCTGATTGATGAATCTTTTTAATAGTATTTGTTTTTGGTGGTTCATCTGAAAAATCATTTTCATTTGAATTTAATTTCTTTCTTTTATAATATATTTCTTTTCTATCTTGATCAGTTAGTTCTTTATTTAATGATTCAAAATCTCCATATATTACAAATGGTACTTTATTTTTGTAATCATATTTTTTGAATTCTAATATTTTATCCTTTTCATTTGGTAAAACTAATTTACAATAATTATGATTTTCACATAATTGTTTATGATTTAATAATGTACTTTCATTACTGAATCTATGTAAACATTTTCTAAAAAGATATATTTTATGGTGATCATTTTCTGATTTAAAAAATAAATCGATTTGTTTAATCCACATATAATGATTTTCATAATATAGTATATCTATAACATCATTTGAATCATAATCTTTTGATAGGTATAAAAGTTCTAATGTATAATGTTTATAATTGTTACCTTTTGTATTTGGTAATTTGATTAAATCAAATACATCTATTCTTAAATTATTATCTCTTTCTATTTTTGGGATATTTTTAATTCTAACAGGATACTTATCTATCTTATAATTATTTTCAAATTGTTTATAATTTGTTAATCTGTAAGTATGTTTATTATAATCTTCAACTGGGTGTAAGCAACTTATAATTGCCCATAGAAAACATTTATCATCAAAATTTTGTACATTTATTACAGCATTAGTTTTAAATGGTAGTTTAATGTAACTCGATGCTTCAATATCTGGTTCTTTATAATATGATACATTATTTTCATCAATTGGTTTCGTTTAGTTAACTTATTATATTTTGTGTTATAAACATGTAAAGTCATAAATATTATTTCATCAAATATTAAACCAGATCCTTCAAAATATTTCTCTTCTATTTTAGTTTTTACTTTATTATAACATTTATCTAATTTATCATCTATATGTTGTTTAGATATAATATGTTGTGAATGAGAATTTATATTATATATTGGTTTATCTTCAGATTTTATGAATTTAACTTTAGAAGATATACTTATTTTAGGATATTCAACATCAGTTATTATTTTCATTATTTCTTTCATATTTTCTAAATGTTTTTTATTTTCTTCTAATGTTTTTCCTTTATGAAATTTAAACTCAATAGCTGCTGGACCAATATCACTTTTAAATGCTTTGGTTATCTCTATATCTTTTTTATTATCTAATGAATTAATATAATTTCTTACATCTTCCATGTATGGTCTTTTATTGTTTAATTCATTTCTTATTCTTTTAATTGTCTTGTTTCTTATCATTGTCATTATCAAAATAATCTTCACATGAAATATCATTATTCATATTTCTAATATGGCTTTTAGATTTTAAATGTTCATTATAATATCTTTTATCACTGAATGATTGATTACATGTATCACATTTGTATGTTTCTTTTTCATTCTTTAATTCTTCTAGTTTAGTTTCTAATATATCATCTTTATATTCTAATTTCAATTTAATCTCTAAATGTGTTTTAGTTTTATTGTGTCTTGATTTTTGAGATTTATCTATATTGATCTTACATGTTGGACAGTAGTACTTATTTGCTTCCATTTTAATACTAATTTTTTTTTTTAAATTGATTTTAGAAGTTCAATGATTTATATATGTATTATTTCAATCACACTTTACTAACACTTTTAATGTTTAAAAATCTAACTCATACAAATATGAATATTGAAATAATGTTTAAAATATATCTATATATCTATTCTATAAGAGCTCACACTTTTATATTGAATAATCTGTCAATTTAAATGTTATTCATTTATATTTTATTCATGTATATGAATATTTTAAGAGTAATAGGGGTAATGGGCTTTCAGGCTAAAGGTTGAAGGGGCGAGTGAGTAAAAAATGAAAATAACAATAATTTCCAGTTGAATTAGGAGTGTGCGCGACTAATTCAACTGGAAATTATTATTTTCATTTTTTTACGAGCTCGACCCTTCGACCTTTGGCCTGAAAGCCCATTACCCCTATTACTTGTACTTAAACGAACTTGAGCATGAATTGAGATTTAAAGTTAGCTAGAGGACTGTATTATGACCATCTAAATGTACAGAAATGCGACCAGGACCGCATAAAAACGTGATTACAGTTATTCAAAGCTGGAACCGGTCTTAAAGGACATTAGATAATGTACAGCTTGTCACAATATAATAATACACAATGGTTTATAAGGCTGAACACATATGACAGTAGGATTATCTGTAACACCCTCTCTCATGATGTCAGATAATCAATCGACGTTCGAATGTTCGGCTGAGATAATTAAATCTCTCATCGAAAACCACGCCATCAAAACGCATCTTGCTAAGAATAGTTGTTCTTGGCTTTTCATACCGAAAAGAGCACCGTGGTTTGGTGGATTTTGGGAAAGGGTAATCGGCATGACAAAAACCTTACTTAAGAAAGTCATGCGGAAAAACAAACTGGACCGAGATGAATTACAAACGCTTTTGTCTGAGATAGAATCTATACTAAATGACCGACCCTTGACATGTTTCGACTGATCTAAGAGATCCAGATGCCATCACGTCATCTCAATTGTTTCAAAGTCGAAAAATCGTCACTGTTCCCTATCCTATCGTTGATCTCGATGAATTAGCAGACCCTGATTTCATTGATGCTACTGTCATACGAAAAAGAGCAAGTCATCGTGCCTTTTTGCTACATCATTTCAATGACCGCTGGCGAAATGAATATTGAAATGGTCTTATTAGGCATGTTGATATCCGCAGTTGTGAATTTCGGGTGTTTAAAACATTGGTTGAGACATTCATTCACGTAATCTTTGGATCAAATTTTGATTGGAATTAGCGATATGTTCTGACCGTGTTGCCCACCCATATGCAGCGTCTCAGAATGGTTCTTAGAGGGGGACAGGCCCATTGCGTAGTTTTTCAGAATGGTTCCATACCACAGATAGGTTACTGGCAGATAGGGAGGCCCAAACTCAGCCTCTCGCAATGGCTCAGGGGGCTACCGATGCATGCGATGGTGGTAGATTTTATAAAAGAGCGTTCAAATAGTACATACGGTTTTATGGGGATGGGTAACAAATAATGTACCGGTAGTAACTTTGTACGGGGAGGGGGTCAAAGAAAAATGTACGTACTTTTCTAATGCTCTCTTGCAAAATTTATGTATATACGAGAGATATAAAAAGTCAAACAGTGATACAAAATACAGAATCCTAATATCATCGTCGAGCGACTACGTTGGTATTTTTTCAATGAATGGTAGTCCCACAAGTTAAGCATGATATCACGCAATTCGTCGGTTGAATGGATTGTTAAATTAACGTACGGGTGGTGTGGTCAATATAGTAAGTGCTCGAACAAGAAAGAGAGGGCCTAAAACCGCTGGGGCCGATAATTTACGGTTAGTTATTTGAACAAATGGTTTTGTACCACAGACAGGTCAGACAGGGTAGGGGAGCAGGTGTGGGGTAGGGGAGCAGGTGTGGGGTTGGTTCCAAGAACTCTGAACATTTGAAGCATTTAGATTCATTTCCCGGCCGATTAAAATAAATGTATTTCATATGCAAAACGCAGGATGCAGGATTCATGCACCGAGGTGGTGTGCTCACGACCAATACACCAATGCGCTAAACGACAAAGCCGTCCATTGGACAGGTATTTAGCTAGTATAAAGATAAATGCAAAGAAGACCAAAATTATTGTGCCTTCTGTAATGAATGTATAAAAAAGACTAATTGGGCAAAACATTATAAATTCAAAACAAAAGGTGGAAATTATCCAGCCCATACAATACAGGAATTTAAATCTTGGTGTGAATATAGGTACAGAAAATGTAATAGAAAATCCATTAATTTTAAATCCGAAATTTAAAGAAATGAATATATTAGATTATCAGTGGTATAGAAAAACATCTATAGATTATTTCTCGAGTAATGATATAGTAACCGTATTGAAAAAGTTGAGTTTTTGTTTTCAATACTTTTTCTATTTTGTATTCTATATCATCTGGATTTGGTACTAGTGATAATTCTTGTTCATAAAAATAACTTAATATTTCTTCATCTTTTAAATCTTCTAATTTATAAACAAATGGTTGATTTTGTAACCATAATTTTAATTCACTATATTTTATATTTTCATTATCAAATTTTATTTTATACTATAATTCTGAAACACTAGAATATGATACTTCACTCTCTGGGTTATAATATAAATCTCTTAAATATTGTTCTTTTTTCATCTTATTTTAATCCATTAATAATAATCTTGATTTATTTTCAATGATTTTATCATTTGATTTATTTTCTGGTATAATAGGTTTATCATTATCATTATCATCATTATTATTAGATTTGAATTTATATTTATATATTATACCAGAGAATATAATTACTGTGATTAACCCAATTGTAATATATAAGTAATTATTTCTTCCAGTATTAGAAGAATTAGATGAATAATCAATCGAATTAATAACAGATAATTTCTGCGATTCATTTATATCAGTTAATTTCTTTTTCTTAGCTCTTTTTAACTCAGAAGATCTTTTTCCCAACTCCCGTGCCCATTTAATTTGTTTTTCAGATCTAGGCTTTTTCTGAATATCATCACTCATTTATTTTAGTTAATTTTTGTTCTGATTTAAGATCTGTTTTGATATCTGTTTCGATATTATCTGATTTTTTATCTTTATATACTAAAGGTTGAATGTTAGAAAATGTTATTTCACCAGTAGAAATAAATGTCATTATTCCGCCTAATTGGAATGAAGCGTATCCAACCCATTTTTGTAATTCTGTCATAACTAAGTAATCATTTTTTACATCAGTATATAATTTATTTTCATCATCAATTGGTATTATCCGGTTACATAATTTAGAATAACATTAAACTATTCCATCACTAATAGAATCGTTTATTCTAGCTAATCTAGCTTCTTCATATATTTTGAAATGTTTGATTACTTTATCTGGTTTCATATTATCTAATTCTTGAAAAGTTATAATTTTTCCGATAAATTCATTACACTTGCCGCTGGCAATTAGTAACTCAAGATGGTGCTTACATGTTTAATAGTATTCATAATCAATATTATTATTAACTTGAGCACAATTAGTTACAACTGTATCTTTATCATCTGTAATACCTAAATCATCTAATGTCTTTTCTATATCAATACTATTCTTATTCGATTTCTTTGACATTTATTTCAGCAAAAAAGCGAAAAAAATATTATAATTATTCTTCAAATGATACTAGAATAATACTTTTTGTGATACTAGCGTTTTCTAAGTAATACTAGCTATTTGAAGTTATTGTTTTGTTATTAGAATCTATTCAAAATCTATTTAATCTAGTGTTAATTGGAATTGAATAAAAAAATATTAAAAATGTAATAGAATTCAAGTGTTACTTGAAGTTATTGTTTTTTTGATACTCTTTATTTTAATTTAGGATATAAAATATCTCACTACTTTTGTCTATCTAAAGGAGCAATTACTATAACTGTCCATATAAGTCATTTCGGATCCTCGATATTAAATCTAGTTAATAATTAGAAATATAAGAATAGTTAGTTAACTTATTGTTTTTATTTTGAAGTTTTTACTTGAACATTGTATTACAGTCGTTTCTAATTATCAGTTTTTTCTTAAATTGAAGGATGGCAGCACTGAGTGAGATACTGAAATGAATATTTGAATTTGAATTTAATAATCAATTAATATAGATAATTGATTACAAATTTGATTAAAAATTAAATCATAATCAAGTTAAAGGCCTATAATTCATTTATCAGTTTTCATTCTTATATTATTTTCATTCGGAATAATTTCTAATTTCAAATAACGTATTTCTTTAGTAAACACCAGTTACATTGACTTCGGTGTTTTAGCTAAGTATGAAAGGCAATTCATTTCACCACTGTAGCGCCGCCGGGCTTGGCTTGCAGGGGCATTTCGAAAATACACCTTTGTCCACCCTCCGTGGTTCTCTTTCAGTTTCGATTTTCGATCCTCCTTTCGCGGGTATGGGGTTGATAGGAAACGCATAAGGCGCCTTAAATATAATTTCCTGTCAACCATTGAAGGAGAATTGGTGAGGCATGGGTCGCAGGGGTGTAAGTAGAAATGCTAGGGGATAAGTATCTCTTGGCGCCTCTCAATAATGGGATGCTTATCCCCTAAAAACTATGCGAGTCAGGTCGGGTTGTTTTGCTAAAACTTACCACACAAACTGAAATTCCTTTCCTTGCGAGAGAGAAGTATCCTGCGCGTATGCATTGCGCTTTTGGTAATTCCTTTCCTTATACTAACTGCTAGCTATCCAATATAACAACGTTGAATGGCAACACCTGTTTGATCGATCGATCAATATTCAAATGAAGTACTCGCTTACAATTGAATGGTGCGAGCGTGTGACAGATGTTTTGACAAACAAACTAAACCTATGTATACATGTATGGCACTAGTTCTTATTCTAACCACTGATTAAAGCCTCAGTATGCGGGTCATTCTGTGTTTGACTATTCCACCACTCAATAAATATCTTTGCTTTATTTAATTGATCTAAATACAAGTGTAAATCAAGTTTGTCAGATTTACTCAAATTTTCCTTTTTTTCAAGAGGTCTTAAATTCTTCCAATTCCATATTATTCCACCAAAAACGAGTTTTGCACCTTTGGATGGGCATATGATTCATAGAAACGCCACTATCTCCATCCATAGCTAATCTAAAAATGTTCCATGTAAGAAACATTGGTCCAAAAGTTGTATTTGGTCATTTAGGTAGGTATCCATTGGGGATCATAATTTGGGTGTTGCAGTGGAGCTACTATTGTCACTAGGGGGTCAGATTACATATGGATGATCCAAGATCCAGTAGATGTCAATTGTTTAAATAACTATATGAAATTATCCCATCACCCATTAGCACCCAGGCCGCCAGTATCCGCCCTGCCTATAACTCCTCAAGCTGCCCTGACATTGTTTCGAATGCTGCACAAAAACAGTTATATTGGGATTCAAACCCAATAGCTTATGATAAGCTAGACACCAAGGTCCTCAAAATACCATACAGAAATCAACATCTTCCTGTTTTTTAACATGATAGATCTGAGCGCTCACTTCAAATCCAAGTAAGTTTGGATGAATCTCGGGGGCCAAAAGGATTTTGGTGGCCCACCTCATCAAATCTAATATCATATAAAAGCCTTGACTATTAATTTACTACGAAACAACACCAACTAGTAATGCATGAAGATAAACAGCAAATGAGTTCAGTATTGTGGCAAACTTGGAATTGTCCCATGAATTTTCTGCGGAGTTATTGACACTACACTGTGAAATTCCTGTGAAAGTGTGTGTGACTTGATGTCAACTTGGAGTAGATCAACACAACCCGAACACTTGAATTGCAAACTAATACTAGTTTATTTCATCCCATAAAGTCAGATTATCATTACATGCGCATGCGTAGTACATTAGCTCGTGGTCAACCCACGTACGTAACACAAACTCTTACAAGGTGTTTCCGTTCAGTAATAAATGGTTTCCGGACATCTAGAATTGCGTGGTAGGATGGGATGTCAAAGTTAAGATAATACAGATGTTAATTCTCGACAATTCCTGAGTGCTGATGGGTTAAAAACCCAGTCTTTGTTGCACCCGCCCGGGGTTACCAATATCCATACGCTAAATTCTATCCAGAACTATAAACAATCAAAAACAAACTCCTGATTACTAATAAAAAGATGAGATGCTGCAGTTTATTTCCACAATAAAAACCACCATGGCTGTTTGATGGAAAAGCATAGAATTTCAATTTTCAATTGAAAAAAATATCAGAATATCTGGAGCTACAAACTATTTACATAATTTTAACTAATACCTCACAAACCTCTACTATACAAACTCATTTTTAGATTCTTACGATACTCTTCAGATAGAAAACATTACCCAACACATGTTAACAACTGATAACACCCATTATTTTCACATCTACCCATTAGCCAAAAACTTCTGATAATTTTCCTTAAAGGAAATTTCCTAGGTAAAACCTCGGTCGCAACGCAGCCTAGAATGACGAAATCCACCCAACTGCCTTTTACGCCAAAAAACCCTCACTTGCCACAACAAGATTAACTTTTCTTCCTCCACTACGTGACGCAAGAAAAGAGAATTTGTTCAACCTTGGTGGGATGAAACGGTTACCAAAGATCACACACTTTGTAATAATGAATAAAAAAGAATTTTGAGTTTGAAAAATTACTTATCGAGTTATTTGTTATGATATTGTGTCAATAAACATTGTTTAGTGATTGAGAAAGATAGATAGAAAGAAGAAAGACTATGTACAATACGTAATCCAGGCGAAATCGGTGATGAATGCCATTATTTAATGATCTGTTATTCACCAATCTAAGAAGATATATACCTATTGCTAGTTGTTATTGTTACAAAAATCAAACTGAATAATAAAACATTACGAATTATTGAATATGATGGACCCTAAATTATTGATGAATATGGTAGATATGTTGAAACGTTCTGTCCGTTCCACCGCTTGCAGCTGAGCTCAGGTTGGTTGCCCTCGAAAGCAACTATCAGCTTATACACTTGTGCCAAGTCGGTAGGCATCGGGTTGCTGTCAGAAGCCGGCTCATGTCGAGCGGATATGACAGCATCTGGTGGCCTACCATAGACAGCTGGTCACTGATAAACACCACTTGCATCAGGACGCGTCAAGTCACAGGTTGACATAAGCCAGTCTTTATATAAAAGGGTTCAATTGAGAAATGATCAGATATCAAATCATTTGCATATTACTTGTCTGTCATTTGAAATACAAGACTCGCCTCACTCAAACATGCCTAAACTCGGACAAATCTTTCTTTGTGATTTCCCTACTAGTCACAACACAGACTTCGCTTACCAATTTTTCCAGTCCCAGTTTCCCAGGCTAGGCCAGGATTGCTGTAGATGTACAATACACAATGTTTATTCTTGATAAATTCTCTATGCATTTTATAGTTGAGAATACAAAATTAAAGATTAAACAGTTCAAGTGTTTTTCCATGTCTGACTTCTGTCAAATTATTGTTGATGTCCTGGGGCACGTTCCATACTTCCATACTGGAGGTGTCCTAGAATTTCCTTCCAATAGGCCTACTTTCTACTGACCCTGGATAATTTTGCATTCGTTTTCAGAGAATCGGTGAGTTGACAACAATATGAACTTGGCTAATGCCACAGTCCATTAAAACACACTACGCATATTCCATAGATTTTTTTGTGGTTTTCTTTTCTTTTAGGATACAAGTAAATATTACATGTACATGAATTTTTGTGATCGGCATTTATGTTGACAACTAGGATACGGTGGAAACTTTGGGATGTTCAAAAACCACTTCATTTTTCATCAAATTACTGCACTGACCCAAATGTCTTGGCGAATATTGAATGAATTTCATTTCAAAAGTTATGGGACCTTTTGAATAACGCGCACACTTAATATAACAGTATGTTTATAAATGTCTACATGGTGACCGAATACGGGATTTCGACAAATTCAAGTTCTGGAATTTCTCGAATCCAATCAGAACCTAAATCCACCATGTTTTAATTAATTCGCAAAAAAATATCTTGCTCTAAGCTTTTAGAAAGCATTTTTTTTACTATAACTGAGCAATATACAATATACGTAATACGTTGGATACAAAAGAACATCGTCTTCAAAGGCTAGACATCATTGTTTCGAGTGTTGTTGCTAAACTTATGTTGACAACTTCAAGACATTTAATGGGATGCATAGCACATGAAATGAGGTTTCATCTTAACAACGTATTTTTGGGGCTACCATACATGTATTCAAAGGAATACGGGTGACAACATACAGTTAGTAAAATAACGCTTACTAAAATCTTGAAGCGAGAGATTTTTATTGCAAATGAACTAAAACATGGCAGATTTAGGTCCCAATTTCCGGTCCCAACTAGCACTAGCCGTAGCAAACAAGCAAATTTCTGAACTTGAATTTTGTCAATATCCCTTTTATATAATTATGCAAGAAAATTTGCATGCCTCTCAGTCACGGTTACATCACTGTAACAACATAATTACTTTCATTGAGCTCAATCAGTTAATCACCATTTTTATTAGCAAGCCAGCAGTAATATAATGTGACTGATACCAATTCTAGTAGACAGATTTGTGCAATAACTGACATTTTATTCTAAGTACCGCAATTGGTGATTACGTAGCCAGGGGTACACTCAATAATTTCTAATAAAGTACCAAGCTGATTTTACTCCCTGCCACCATTTTAGACAGTGTTTAAAATGGCTGCCACCAGAAATGAAGGTGAGCAAACCTCAGCAGCCCCCATTCGATTTAGTCCCCTTGGCATTCATTATGAGGTTTTGATGGTACTGAATTGAATAGTGATGCTTACAAACTGACTAGAAGACAAGGTCACATTGCCAAGGTGAACCCCAGACTTAAAAATGCCCAGTAGTGTTATAAATTAAGAATTACCAGAACTGGCTAAATTTTCCAAATTTTGTGGCAGTCTCCTACTGGGGATGGCTTTCATGTATATCGATGGAAACAGTAAACTAATACCAAGGCCTCCATTTTGGGCAACATTCAGAATAAAGACAATCAAAAACATTTCCTCTCTCAACTTCAAGTTTTCCCTGCATGTTGTGCAATTCCGAATATTCAATTTTGTGTCTTACAGGAAAAATCTCAATTCATCGAAACCCAAACGTGGTGGTCATAAAAAGACGGTTATTGTGCCAACCTAGTGTTTGCTGGAATGATTGATTGACACATATCCGGTACACTTGTTGATGATAAACATGTGATTTCTATGAATACTATGGGGCATTACGCTGATGTTTCATATCCAAATACGCAATTCGTTGGAAAGGTCGATGATGATTCTAAAGTCTATCCAAGTGGTTATGATCACGGCATTTCCACTCTCAAAGAGCCAGTATCAACAACAATTTAATTGATACTGATAGCTGTAAGCCGTCAAACTCACCATGAGCATCGCTGACTCGCTGGACCCTAGCTGCTTGTTACTATAGTAACAGGCAAGAGTGAATAAAGAGCAAAACTTTTCGAAGCTTACACTAAGAAAATGAAGAAATTAGCAAGAAAAAAATTAGCTTTGAAGTCTTGTTGCATTCAAGAGTGAATATTTTCCGAGGATACCCAAGTCGATGTTTACATTAGAAAGTGTCAGAACTAATTTTTAAGTTGAAACATTATATTTGGACGGTGTTTAAGCAAAAGAGCAGCACAGTACGTACGACTCATGAGACAATAATCAAATCCACAAATAGTCATTTGCGCATGTCTAGCTTTGTTAAGTGCACAAAATAAGAAATTAATCCACGAAAACATGAATTCCATGCTTAAATACATTTTAAGTAATCGGTGTACTTTGAGAATATACAAGAAAAAACCAAATCTAGAGGAATAAAGAGAAGTGAATGACCAGAATGGGAAAACTTTAGTATTATTCACTCCCGAATGTAGTTGTTGCCTGACCTCAGTTACTTGCAGAGTTGAGCACATAGAAACCACAGGGTTCCAGATCTGCGATGATATGAACTGTTTGATGCACCGCAATCATAACCACAAGGATAGACTTTAGGTCTAGCCTACTTCCCTTATCATGAAGGTTGTGGAACTGTCGACGTGAACTTAGTGTAGTCTCGAGCCCTTGCTCTCGATGTAGGGATACCAAAATTGTCTGGCATTCAAACGAGATAAACATTGAAAATTGAGATGAACATAACTTCTCTAAGAGCTCAACAGCTTGCAATTGACAAAATATTCGATGTCTCTTTTGTTTACATCATCAGCAGTAATCAACTGGCAAGCAAAATATATCTGGGCTAAATATTTCAATGAATAAATGGTAAAATTACAATTGAAACTTTTGAAAAAAACCTTCGTCTTCGTTTAAAATAAACCAAAATAGAATGCATGAAAAAATACCCAATATTCCCTAAGGTAGGAAGAAGCAGCTCAATATTTCAGGGGCCTTAGGTTTTTTTGGTTCTTAGGTTAAGTATAACAAATAACCTAAGACCTGCATTAAGAGTGCATTACTTTGTGCCAACAAATCAACTTTTCTACCTTAAATGTATCACCAACACAATACCCGAAAAGCTCGTGTGGATAATTTACTTTAGGGAAACTGAGTTATTTACCTCCTTCAACTGGTGATTCTTATTTGGGTGAGAGTATGTTTTGTTGCCTGTTTTTTTTTGTTGTTGATTATTATGTATCTACAGTCTACCTTGGATGTAACGTCATTGGCTTTACCGTAGATTCACTTATATCGTATCATTTCCAGTCCAAACTTTTTTCCTTCTATTAGGCCTTAAAAAAACATTGAATATACCATACTTTTTATAACGTAGACGCTTATATCGTATAAATTATTCGGTCCCAATTAGTAAAATCAACGTAATTATCCTCGGATATAATGTATCGCATAAATTAAAAAATTAGAAATAAAATAACAGTTAAAAACGAAAATGTTAATACAGTGTAATATCCCTACTGCTGTACGCACTCGTGTCATGTCGAGTGATCGATAGTTTCCATCACAAAACTAACATATACGTTATATCACGGTTTATGGTGTGCTGACCTAAATAGATTTCTACATGAGCATAGCTCGTGAATCATGTACGCCAACGTCAACTGTTGCCAGGGCTACCATAGGCATACACGCAAGCTATCTAAACTTCATTGGAAAGGAGGGCTTAAACTAAATTTTAAGCCATAGATATGACTATATTACATGTTTACACATATCCCTGACAAAAAAGGAGGGTCCAAATCGGTAAGCTGACTGAGATGTTAGGGAAATACCAGTTTCAACGCTGGAGCTCTTGACTGCTCCATGGGTTCAGAGATACTGCCATGTCTGACAGATGATGGACCTTTTATACTTGAAGTCGGCCTTTAAATGACATTCGGATATAACGAAGTTTCTACGGTTTATACGTATACCGTATTTCGGTTATAACATATAAATTATCTGGTCCCGACTGCTACGTTACATCCTAGGTAGACTGTACTAGTTGATCATTGTGGGATAAAACGAACACTATAATTGTTTGTTTGTCCATTTTCTGAAAATTATAGCAATTTATAGCAAATAGGCCTAATATAAATTTATTATAAATTATGATGTTTTTGCAAAAATTACGTATAAATTTACATAATTTATCAGAGAAGATATAAAAAAGCATAGCTTGTAGGATATACCACCCAAAAAAGAAATGTTACATAAGAGAAGAAAAGGGTTAATTCACACTTCCATGCACTTTCTCTCACATACAAAAATCAACTTATCCCTAGCTGTACTCTTTCCGTGTTCATTGCTTGGAGATTTGTCACATTTTCAACGAGTTCAGTGTAAAAATGATGGCAAGTTGATTCACCAAACTGTGCAAAGTAAATTCAAATAGAACTGTAACCGATACATAAACTCGCAAAAGTATTAGTATTTACAACTTTAGCATTTTGTATTATCGTAAATGGGGCCTGGGCCGTGTTATAGACGTGTGCGGCCGCGGCCGGGACCGGGGCCGTGTTTCAGACCTACCCCCATTTATTACATACGCTTTGTGGGGAGGGAGTTTTCATTAAATTGCATACAATTGTGTACAAAGGGGGAAGGGGTTAAATAATGATACATAATTTATGCACCTCAATGACTTTCAAAATGCAATTCTTCTCAGGATGAACTTTACCCTACCTTGTTTCAGAAATGCTCAGGTGAATCGCCCATTTGTCAAGCCAATTGCGTACAGACATCGGAGCCTGACATCCCAAATAAGGTAAGCATCAGTATTCAATCCCCTTAAATCCTCATAAACAATCCCAAGCCAGACTTAATTCAGCCCAATTGTTTTATGTTCAATTTCATTTTTTGGTGGCAATCATTTAGAATTTTGTGCAAAATGGGAATCAGCCCTTTTTTAATAACTCGGAGATTTCAAGATAAGAGTGGGAGGGCGCAGCGGGAAAAAATAATGAAATGAAAAAAGTTTTTCTATGACAGGTACTTTAAATGGAAGGTAATTTTTTTTTTCTTCATCTGAGCATTTTCTACATGAAACCTGGCAAGGACTGTAGAATATGAAAAAGAAGTAGAATTGTGATGAATTATATTCAAGTGATGGAAGAAACGAAAAAACTTTTTTGCAAATCATTAGATTGAAAATTGAGATGAACATAACTTCTAAAAGTAACTAGATGGAAAACCATGATGGTCATACAATTGAAATATTCTAATGAAAACATTTAAGTGGACCAAAAAGTAATTTAAAAGGCTTTGTGGAAAAATCATTGCATTATACATACCAACTTGGGTACATTCACCAAAACCCACAATTCTTCCTCATTTTGCCTCACTATTTCTGATGATATTGATAAGGAATAACATGGTACAAAAAATCAGTTATTACTTATAGTCCGAGGGGAACGCCTTTTAAGAATATTACATGTGCTTCTTTTTGATGATTTCATAGATTTCCCTTGCTTTTGAATCATTTGTAACATATCATGGCTATAGCTTGTTTGGTTGACATTCATTTCCGCTATAACTGCAGCAGCAGATGAAGTTTCAGCATCTGAATCAGAATTTGCCTGCAACTGTTCAATTCTCTCTTGCTCTAACCTTAAGCGTTTTGCCTCCTCATACCGTTCTTCTTCTTCACGTAATAATCTTTCCTCAATCTCCTTTTCCTGTTGTCTTTTTCTTGAATGCCCTTTGGATTTGCCTCCAACTTCTAAAGACATTGCAAAATTGCTTTCTGACCTCTGTCTAACTTCCACTTCTCCCTGTTCAAACACTTTGGTTTTTTTGTCTTCTTTCATCGCAAGCGTTATAGTATTTTGGATTTGGCGAGCAATAAGCCGCTTTTTTCTTTCCTCAGCTTCTGCAGCTGCCTTACGTTTGTCCTCCTGATTTTCCATTAATATCACTGCAGCAGCCATACTAATATCATCATTTACATTTCCAATCTTTTTACAAATAAGTGGGCGTCCTTTACCTCGAAGAATTACCTCACCATCTTCTAAACAGGACATTGCTGCTATCTTCTGTTTTTGAGGATGATTAACATCAATTTCATGAGTTTTTAAATGTCGTCGCAAGGCATCGGACCGTAGAAATGATTTCTGACACAGACGGCAAGTATGCTGCGACGGTGTTTCATGAATCACTCTGTGACGTCTCATGTTTTTGCGAGATGCATAAGTTTTACCACAGAGATCACATGGGTAAAGAACTGTGGGACTTGAATCTACTTTCTCACGTGCACTCAATCGACTCACAAGCTGAGGCAAATTAAGTGCTGGGGAATCATCCTGAACTGCAAGGATATCAGAACTTTCAGTCTGTGAGTGCTGAGTCGATATTGTAACCATGGCAGCAACAAAGTCAGAATCTGGAAAACAGAATATTTATACATATATATAAACACATTCCAATAGTATAAGAAATACCATGGTTACCAAGAACCTGGAAAAAGTAGTTCAATCACTAAATATGGGAGCCCGAAAGGGATAATGGTTGTCAAGGAAAAACTACACTTTTCAACTAACCACAGATTTCAAACTAAATTAAGAAAATTTTAGCTATCATTAAATCAAGCTGGGTTATAAATAAATGAAAACAATACTTCCTAAATATGTATCACTCTAGAAAAATGTACAGATATATGCCATATGATCACTTGAAAATAGGCTTTGATATTGGAAGAACATTAAATATTGACTTCTGATATGAGTTCAAGCTATCTATGAAATTATCAAATAATTGAAATATATGTTAACAGCCCTTGATCCAAAGCGCACCCCTAATCTAAATTTACTATACAGACAGGCTGAAAACCTGAAGATACATTTGGTTATCTCCATCAGCATGTCGTTGAGTGGCATCCAGACTTCAAATTTCCTGTTTCCTGACCTAATTTCAGCATTTAACCCAAATGCAGCAAAGTTATAACTAGAATGTTACTAAAGACAACTGATGCTCCCAACATCAGGTGAAATGCCTGAGTGTAAAATACACCCCGAGTGTATGTCGACCAGTAAATGGAAAATACATAACGTTTTCCGGTGACCATTTTTGAATCGGGCTTAAATTTCAATGTTTAGAGGCTCACAGTGAGTAAACAGTGGAATTCTGATTAATATTATGTACAGAATTTGTCAATGCAGCCTAGTACTTGTGATACAGAATGGTTTCAAATCTATGTGGCCATGCCTGTGGAGACCCTATAAGCTTTGATGACCTGTACCGGAGACCGGTAACTATTGGAGGTAAACAAAATATATGCGGATCTGTGCAGGACTCAACCTCCTGACCTCTACTCACTGGGCCATTGTGACTGCATGTTACTGTACTGTAGAATTGTTTTAATGCAGTAAGAGTCTATGATTAGAATTCCTGCTTAGTGATTGGCTGAAATTTTGTCTGCCTCTATTTGGCCCCCTATAAACATTTTCACACCCGTTTGTACCCGTGGCATTAGTTTATACAATGATTGACTACCACACAAAATTTCAAGGCCCAATTCTTCTTCACGGCGACACTATTTGGTACATAGTTTCGTATACAGATAATAATAATAAATTCTATTAATAAATATAGCTGCATAGCAGCGATAACGGGTTTTCTGCCTAACTGGTTTATATACCCGGTATCGCACTGGGAAGCGTCATCGAAAATAATTCTACATTCCATAAATTATAACTTATTTCCAATAAGCGCAACCTGGGTCAACAATCGGCTGGATATGATCCAGCTCGAACAAGGGCTACCACGTAAAAAGTATCGATGTACCAAAATAGCATAACAGAACATATGGTTCTTTCAAAGTCCCCTGGTGGCAGTTGCATGGACTAGTCTGTCGCACTTGCGCGTTTTGATCAATAATTTTGTTAATGGTTGTTAATTTTGTTAATTAGGTTGATCTACCTTTATGCATCAATTTGTTCAGTGAAGAATTTGCATTCAGAAATAAACAACGATTTTAATTAAGCAGGCTATCGGTAGATATTGCTCCGCTGTTTTATGATAAGATTTTACAAGGACCACCTACACAGCACTCTCAAGAGTTCAAATCCAGAAAACAGCTCTATAACTTTTTAGCCCTTGGCCCATAGCATCTACAAACCAAGCTTTGTCAATATCAGATAATGATTGTAGGACTAGTAGCAATTGAAAGATTTTACAAGTGTGACCTGTACGGCACCTCCTAGATAATAAATCAGTGCTTCATCTAGCCAAAAACAGAGGTGCGTTCTGCCCCGCCCCCGAAAATAGCCGCCCTTGTGCCCTTCAGATGTGTCCCATGCTGGCCCTTGTGCCACCCTCCTGCCGTTGTCAGTCACGAGTAATGAGCCAGGGCTTTCAAAATAAGCCTTCGCATCCCACTGTTAGTAAGTATCCTGCGACGGCTATGAAATATCTCATATGATATCAACGATAGTAGCTCATGTGATCAGTGGTTATATTTAAATGTACTGCAGTCAGTGTGCATCGTGTGAAAACGTGCCTCGTACGCGTGGCCTAGTTTAAGTTTCCAGGAAATTGGGTGACTTCCAAACTACTGCCAATCACTCTAGCGACTGCCGTTGTAAAGCTAGTAGTGAATATCCAATGGATTGTTTCGTTTTGAACACATCGTGATGCTCTGGATCTTTTTATCTAGACTATTAGACAAATTTATATATACAAAGTGAAAAACTTTTTTCGGTGAACTCACAGAGAGACTCGCAGAGACAATTAGTTTGAGTAACCTAATAGCAATAATGTGTTCTTAAGCTGGCTGCTTACCAATTATCAACAGTTACTTGCCTATCACTAACACTATCAATTGACATCAATTAATTTGATATTTCTAAGATTAAAAATATGCAACTGGTTTTCCAAATCATTTTGAAAGCCCTATCAATAGATTAACTTTTGTTCATTGACAGGCATAGGTGTAAGGATGTACTGTGGTCAAGTTTGCCACTCATGGCAAAATCAGAGTTAAACATAGTTTCTAGTCCTCAATCGTAGTAGGGGGTACCTCGATTCTATACAATAGGGAACATTGCAGGTTCCTCCAATGGAATCACGCACAAAAATGCCCTTATTTCAAATCAGCACCCTGCACTTTTTTAATGCTAGATGAAGCACTGTAAATAATAATAACATTTATTTCTTATATACCGCGCTCCGTATACATTTCAGCGCGGTTTACAAATATACAAGGCTATAAAAACAAATTTGAACAGTCAATTAAAATATTGCCTAAAAAGAAAAGTTTTCAGCTCAGTGTTAAAAGTAACTACATCACTCCAGGATCTTATTCTAAAAGGTAAAGCATTCCATAAGATTGGAGCTGCTGAGGCAAAGGCGCGGTGGCCGTAAAATTTGGTGTTAAATGAGACAGATTTAGTAAAATTGTATAAGTGGATCGTAAGGATCTGGGTAGGAGTATATAATGTGATTAGATCACAAATGTAACTTGGTGCCAAATCATTCAATACTTCAAAAACCATGAGCAGAACTTTGAAATCAATGCGTTTAGCAACTGGAAGCCAGTGTAGCTCAGCAAATATTGGCGTAATCGAGTCAAACTTTTTTGATCTTGTTACAAGTCGGGCAGCAGAGTTTTGGATAATCTGCAACTTTTTTATATTGTACTGACTTGTACCAAGTAACAGACTATTGCAGTTTAGAGAATAAAATTTGATTGAATTTGTAGTTCGAGCACATGGCTAATTAGCATATCAAGGTCATCTATCTGATTTAAGAAAAAGCAATTTTTCCCGGACTTTGCACAATGGTCAATGATATTTTCTGTAGTGCTAATAAAAATATTCCTCCCAAAAACCAAATCAACTAAAGCTTTCACAGAAATCGATCTTGAAATACAATTTTAGATCTGAAAATAAAACCCAGATGTAAAACGGTAGACGATACCGCGGGTTCACGTGAATGCCTGCTCATTTCTGCGGCTAAGCCAATCATAGAGGAGCATTTGCTTTCTGATTGGCTTTTCAAAACCAATAATTCTGCGATCAGATATTCGCTAAAAAGCTCATATAAATTTTAACGAGGCCCTCTTTCAAAATTCAGCTACGTAGAGTTTGGCAAATGGATAATGCTCTAATGAATGATTTGTATGAATATATGCTCAGTTGCACAGTTAAAGAGCCTTTACTCTGGAAACCATGTCATTTAAATTCGCTCCATTTGTATAGTAATAGGCTGAGCCTAAGGCTGGCCTAAAAATTGAAGATGACTGCCTGTTTAGAACAACTTGTTGTTGGTTCTGACAAAAATGTTTTAAACCAATCCAGTACGACTCCAGTCACTCTGAAACGGTATTCGAGGCGTTTAAGTAGAATGTCATGGTCGATTGTGTCAAATGCAGCACTTAGATCTAGCAACATGAAATGATGCTCTCATTCGGAATGGTATACCCAGGGTGCATGTCGGTGGGGTAGTTGTCTACTCCGTGCGCCTAGACTTGTTCAGTAATTGGTTAAGTCATAGAGGTGTTGCCAGATCCACAGCTGGGTGTCACACGAGTGGGGGAATCCTTTTCGTCCTTATATACTAACAATCACTCACAAACTATTTATATGTATAAAATTTGTACAAAGTTGCGACTATAAGGCGAACCACATATGCCCAATGAGACACGAAGAGGACAATGAGGATGAAAGGGCCAATTGGCTCATGCATCTAACTACTACTACTACTACTACTAAAATTATAGCATTGTCGGGATTCAAACATGATGTGGCATCAACTGCGTCGACGTCTTTGAAGTGATTTAGGTAATGTTGAGTTCATCTGCCAAACGGAAGATGGTACAAAATGGCGGCAATAGATGAATCAGAAACGGGAAATGACGGATTGGGACTTATATCAGTCCGATAACTTGATTTGCGAAAACATTTGCTTTTTGAATCGGTCATATATGAATCAGATGGCGAGAATTGACGTGTCCGGACTAATGTGAGTCCGAATCCCTGACTTACGGTTGAGTAGATGCTCAAGGTCTTCCGGTAAATTTAGGCTTTCTCTGGGTGCACTTTTATCAATGGATGACGATTCTTTGCGTTTTCTTGTCGCTTTTTAGTCCCAGTAAATACGCGAGATTAATTCATAATATATAGCAAAACGCAAATTTAAAACAGTGCATCGATAGGTTATATATCTCTGCGAATTGAAGATAACGTTTACAGGCTGTTAGTAGTCGAATCTGAGAGGCGTTTCATTTCTTGAAAAATTTTTGGCTGGAAATGGGACAAGTAATAATAATGATCAACCGAATTACAAGAGGGTTTCGGCGAAGCAGCAGAAACCCTTATAATAAAGATTATCAAGTGGGTTTTCAATGAAGGCAGCAGAAAGCCTGATTAATAATCCAATGCAATGGTTTGCTACTGAACAGGGAAAAACCAATGATAAAACAGTAGAATACGCCGAAATTGGAAATTCTATGATGGCAAAATGTTTCACCTACCTGTGCCTGAATCAACTTCAGGATCATTCATTGATGGCGATAAAATGACTTTTCCTATTTCAGTAGATTGCCCTTGAATAACTGGTTCCAATTTTCCTGAATAATCACTAGTTGAATTAGGAATTAGGCGCACACCAGATGCTTTTAAATTAGATGTTGATGCCAATACTCCACATATATTGTTTGCTGTATCTTTATCTTCATCAGTTAAAAGTCCCTGTTCATTTTTAAAAGCAGTTGATCTTACATCCAAGCCAGAATTCATTGGTCTCACGAATAAATCGGAATTTTCTTTCAAATTTCTTAGGGAAGAAACCTTCGGTGGAAGTAGCTGTAAACAAACTCGTTGCTGAGCAGCTCCATCCAATTTCAATTGTCGTACATGCTGGGTAACTGCTATATTTGAATGATTGCTCATTTTGCAAAATACTGATTAAACCATTGGGTCCTGAAAAATGATGGGTAAACATAATTATATAAACTTACCACAGTAGAACCTGTTTAATTCAGATCATTATTGTCCAACACAATTCATCCGGTTTACGGGAAATGCCGATTACCCGGTAAGTCATTTTCTTGTATATTAATAAACAAATGGACTGCAGATATTGTCCAGATTAGACCAAAACCCGGATTAAGCAGTTTGTTAAGACTATACTGAAAAGAGCCTTGCAAACAAATAAGTAACCAATGGTAACCAGCTCATAGCACGAGATTTGCATTGTGACATTCCGTTGTTATTTCACGTTAATTTTTAGTGAAAAATGGGTCCAGGAAAGCATCCTCGTGCAGACAAAGATGCTCAAGATAAGCCACAATTGTGTAATGTTTAAGATCCCTTCCCATAGTATACCAACAACAAGAGATCCACGGATCTTAATATCTCGGGCGCAGAATGTTATCTTTGTAATGTATGGGCGCCATCTGATTGATGCATCTTTAAGGTTTTCCTTGAATACTTCATGGATGTGTAAAATCTGCTGATTTCGGTGAACAACATCATCGAAATCTAATCAGCAATCATCACGAGGTTTGGGCCTATTCGATTGTGCGCGCATAATCTTCCGTGAAGTAGCGTATCGATTGAATCGGTTATTTGCATAATGAAATAAATATGGGGAGACCGAATCGAAAGACTCTCCCATGACTGGGAAATGAGAAACTAGAACCGAGCAGATTAATAGATGAGAAGATTAAAAGACCAATTTGTCTGCGTCAATCGAATATGCCCTTTTACATTGATTGACAGCGGGAGCTCAGCCAACCGTAGCGAGCAGTTATTTAACTTCAATGTAACGTTCTACATCAGCCTTCTAGCCGTTTTATGAAACAAAAAGCTTCTTGAAATTTCTTTAAAAATCGCCACGAATTCGTCTATTTCTCTGAAGTGAATGCGATATACAAAATTCCATTTCCAACAGATTTTAGCCGCATGATGAAGCTACATTTTGCACATAAACATAGTAGATTGCATGACTTCGTGTCAAAGTTATAACCTCATTTGTTAGCAAATTTGTTCGATTTTTGGAAAATGAAAAATGAAAAATGGGAAACCATTCTGAAGCTACAGGTCTTGGAATTCAGGGTAAAAATGAACTTGAGAATGAAACTTGTACACCGATCAGAACTAAGTCTACGTTCCCTCGTAGTTGCCACATCAATTGTAGCTACTCTGTTATGTAATGATCTCATCAATATACCTTAACATTATATCGTAGTGCAAGTATGACGTAGAGGCTTATCAAGACAATACCCGCACAGAGGTGGTATCATAGATAACGAGCCCCAACAATTCCCTCGTTTGATTTCAACTATATACTACACAATGTTGGTCCACCAGTACGGTATTTCTAATGCAAATTAGCATTGTTTAAAATTCATCTGCATATCGACACAAACGTTTTTTTCGTCAAGATGACCCCGGGCGTATGCATAATTAATTTTAGTTCAAATATTTTCAAACAAATCTTTTTCTATCAATAGATAATCCTTTATCTAAAGATAAACGGCTTCAATGATTTTGGTGAGCTACACGTGTTACTAAAACGAGGGCGCTACCATCAGAGCTCCGCAGTAGAAAAAACTGCGCTCAATGTTTGCAAAATTCAAGTTTTTCAAAGATCGTGAACTGGTACATTCAGTTGCAAAGAATCTGGCGGGCTCGCCTTTAGGACTAAATGAACAGGTGCCTGAGGAATGGGCAGCGACACGACGCGAAAAGCTCCCTTAGCTGAGAGCCGCGAAAGCAAACAGAAAAAAAGCTTTCTTTGTTCGGGACAAACTAGTTATCCGCGAAAACCGTGACCGCGTACCGATGGACAGCCACTAGGAACCAGCGGAAGGAACAATGCGTACAATTCGTAGACCGGACTGTTCTCGTATCTCAAAGTTGTTGTTATGTTATTGAATTTGTAAATAGTGTAAATTTATGTGACAGTAATCCAAATGTAAATAGAAATATCATTGGCTCACATGCAAATTCTCATACGGTAGATACATACCCTGATGTTAATAGGCCTCGTAACGATCATGTACCTGATATAACATGACATTTTTCCACATGGACGTTTTCCCATATGACATTATTTTCCCTCATGGCCATATTCCCACATATTCTTGGACATTTTCCCACATGTTTTTCTTTATAATTTTTTTTTCTTTATAATATTTAAATTTTACTTCTAAAAGCAAAATTGCCTAGGCCTAATTGGGAAACTGACTTCAGCTCAAATTTCACTCATGTGACAAAAGAAAAATATTAGGTTTGATACAAAGGTTTGGTAGATCAAAGCAAAATTGACTTCTTTGATCTATTGATATTGAACATGAATGAAGTGAACATGAATGATTTACTCAATAAATTCAAAAACTAATCCTAAATTTCATTTTCACTCCTCTCAGATATCCAGCCATTAAATAATGTCTAAATAAAGTATTATAAAATAAACAATGAAAAACATATGGGAAAATGTCCAAGAATATGTGGGAAAATGGCCATGACGGAAAATAATGTCATACATTGTCACTCCTAACATTGTCATTTCTGATGTAAATATGCGAAATGTTGACACTTCTGATTTAAATAAGCAAAATGTCACTAGTACAGCAAACGCAGCAAACATAAGTGAAATGCCTTGTATCAAATCATCATTAAAGTTTTCTACGCTGAATGTATGTGGCCTTATAGCTAAAGTCGATAAAAAGTTCGGCATTCGTTGTGCTTCATACCCCTCGCTGCCTTCTTATGCCGCGCGCTATCCGGGTGACGAAGAATATCTTTTTTCTCGCCACTACCGTATTTGACCTGGTCTTTACAAACGACGCAGTACGCCACGCCAGCAAAGTCTAACTTACGAATGTAGTTCGATAAGTAGTCTCCGTTACTGTCCTTACACTCTAGCCAGTGCCAGTAAAATTTATTTTTTATACCGCTGTCAATTGCCTTTATATCGGCTGACTCCCGACTGACAATCTTTCCGTGCGTGCTCATTTTGCAGACCGTCCCGCTTGAGAGCTGCAGGTAAAAAGAAAGTTACAAAACTGCATGCCTCAGGACATAGCACCCACGTGGTAATAATTAAGATGATATTTATTAAATATCATCTTAATTATTACCACGTGCATCTTCACATTGTTAGCCGTCAGCGGGACGATGTACAACGGCGCGTAAAGATTTGACTTTTAATTGGAAATGGCGTCACAACAGTGGCGCTCCGCCTATGCAAGCACAGATACCACAACAAGCACACATATACACATTTTAGCAGAACGTCCTCGGAAACAGAGACCAAGATAAAATAACACAGAAGCGACGACGAGTACAAACAAACGAACGCTTTTACGGTCCGTGCCATTACTGGTCGCCGCGAGGAATTCTCACCCAATTTCCGGAATTGACATCGGCGATCCTAAATTTCCGGAATTCCGGATATTTCCGGAAAACTAGCATCTCTGACCCATTGACGAGCGGGCTGCAGGGCTTGTTGATGACCTCCACGGCCTCGACCACGACCTCGACCCCTAGCTGGAGCAGTGACAGCTGGAGCAGGTACGACTGGATCGGTGTTCACTTCCAGAGCTGTCTGAAGGAAGCGCTGGTGGTGCTTCCTCGTCACTTTGACTTGCTTCATCGCTTTCAAATGTGTTTTCACTTTCATTATCACTTTTATCTACATTATCATCATCATTGCCGCTATCAAAAACGAGATCTCTGACTTGCTCAGCTGTAAAACGTTTGTTTGCCATGATTGTTTCAAATAACTGCAGACGCTTATAAATGTATGCGAGTCTATATAACGCTGTAGCCGCGTATTGTATACATTCATATATGTATGCACTAAGCGCCTAGTTACTAACACAGTTAGTATGTATGTCAGTGCATCTAACCATTCAAAACACGTGTAGTGACATTGAAATTCATGGAAGCTCAGCTAGTAGTAACCGCCTACATGTGGGTGATTGGCTTAGATGCTTCGAATAGCTTTAACGACTAGCCAATCAGCGACCGTGTCACCTGATTGACATCGGTGAATATTTTCGCCAACAGCGTTCTAAGATAACCAATTTCACATCAATTCTCGGCGAACTGGTTCGCCGACGACATCGAAAGAGTTAAGAGTCGTAAAACCTGTAAAATTGCCGGTACAAACAAGTACGGCATACCTGGATGTCAATCAAGAACTTTTGAAAACACCTGTGAAGGTTTTGTGATCCCTAGTCCTGCCCCTTTTCTGCAGGATAGCCTAGAAGATGGGCATCTCAAAACTGCATTTTTCGAAATCCGCGGTGAAGAGTACACGCGCAACTGTCAATCAACAATTTTAAGTTGAGTCCAACAGCTAGTAACTCACGAACTACGCCGCGCATCAATATGGAATTTTCAACACAGTACAAGATGCTTATTATCTTTCCTCGAAAATTTAGTTCAAGTAAATCGGATGACAATTAATAAATTTATCAAGTTCATAACTTTTGAAGTGGGAAAAAACGGCACTATGGCCGATTTTGATCACGTGATCTGAAAACCGTTAAATATCCACTTTGGATATTTGAATCAGCACGAACCAGTAAAAGTGCAGATCTGCACCTCACGTGATTGACGCAATAACACCATAACAGTCCGCCACAAAGTACGCGAGTTTGTACCGTCTACGTTTTTCTGCATTCGGAGTTTGCTCTAGCACCCAGCGAGTCATCACGTGACATTATCGTCCGAAGATACAATATACAAGGAATATTAGTCTAGTACCTAGCCATTGTTCCTCAAACAACGTCTGGCGAAAGTGCTCATATAAGGTTAATTTTCATCCCTCATTTTGAGGGACGAGGCTTTGAGCGTCTATTTCACCCCTTAAAACACCATCAACTTACCTCAAACTGACTGTTCTGTAATCGGATGGAAGTTAACTATTGTTTGTGCATAAATTTGTAATCCTAAGTGGCTTTTGACGATAGTTGTAGCTCAAAACTTTTGACTAATCGCCTCAAAAAACAGTTGAAGTGAAGCAACATAACAAATATGGCGGCTTTTCGTGGTGCATGATGGGAGTGTAAATGACGGATTCGGGCTTAAACACGGACTGACCTTGATGCCAATGCAGATATTATTCTTGTTTCAAATTCTTAAGGTTAAAATTGACCAAAATTTATGCGTTTCATGAACAAAAAATATAATTTAGAGTAATTTTAGAGAGACATATTGAATTTTCACATTTTATTAATTTAGTCCGTATTGGAAATCCCGATTGTGGCAATCAATTCAATTCAAATAAATAAATTCTCCGGTTCGCGATTTAAATCATCAAAATTTTTATTATAAAACACGTTTTCAAAGTCAAAAAGGTAACTAATTAATTTCTTTTAGTACAAAGGCTTGATTTGACATTAAAATCAGTTGATGCATTGCAATTAACAGGAGTTAACCTCTACATGATACTTTAGCGTCAGACGTTGTAGGGACCGTAACAACGACTGGTATTCAGACTAAAGGAATATATACTGAATTATTATATACTGTTCTAGCTTCAGAATGTCTCACGGAATCCAATGCAGTGATTTATATTATGATATCTTCACTAGAAAGTAGATTTTGGCGAGGTTTCTACCTCGGAATCGGGATGATTTGTCAAAAGGACGCCATATTGGATAGGTAAATCAAAAGTGAAGATTTGTCTAAAGTATTTTTGATGAAACCAGTGCATAAAACTCATCACTTTTTTGCCAACTGTCACTGGGGTTATTAATTCTAGCCAATTTGTCTAATATGTTCGTTGAAATTTATAAGAAATTTCTATTTTTCTTCCTCAAATTGAGTAGTTCATGAAACATTGTTTCAGCAAATGTCCTAAACAAATCTTCACTTCAGATTCACCCATCCAATAGGCCTATGGTGTCTGGTTCAAATATCGTGACAATCTCGAGACAAAATCCGACTAAAATTTCGACTCTGAAACAGAGTTATTGCATGTAATTTTAATGTAATTGAACCATTTACGAGAGGTGCGGATCTGCACTTTTACCTTTGACCCATTTATAGGGTTTTCAGATCACGTGACCAAAACCGGCCATAGTGCCGTTTTTTCCCACTTCAAAAGTTATGAACTTGATAAATCTTATAATTGTCATCCGATTTACTTGAACTAAATTTTCGAGGAAAGATAATAAGCATCTTGTACTGTGTTGAAAATTCCATATTGATGCGCGGCGTAGTTCGTGAGTTACAAGCTGTTGGAAAGAAAGGGACCTAGCTGCCGCCAGGGAGCGAAATAGAAAGTCTAGAGAAAAAAAAAACTAGCCAGTGCTGCCTCTCAAGCACCTGCGGGCAGGTTTCCGATAATAAAACTGACACCAAAAGAAAAAAACAAACAAAATGTGACCCGGTCAACTGTCGATCAAAAACGAAAGTACTGGAAAATAAGACAAAGAGAATTAAGAGCACGTCAGTCGGCGCAGAAAAAGCGTCGTAGAAACGAAAAAGAGCGTCGGCGCTATCATGCAAAAAAACAATTGTATGATGTAATTCAAACATCAAAAGCTAGTCCCGACACTCATTTACCGGCAGAATCATCTTCGTATAGGGTACAACAAACAAAATATGATGATCTTTCGCGAGCGAAGAAAAATCTCCCAAAATCGCCGAGTAAAAGAAGAAAAATCATAAAATCATTATACACGAAAATGGTCGGCCGAGAAATTCCCATACGTCGGGCTAAAGTAAAGAAAGTCTATAGCAGTGCCGCATTACGATATATCGCTAGAATTAAATCCAGTTACCGCTACTTGGCTCGTGTTTATAAAATCGATTGGAAAACTATAAGCCGCGCAGTCAAGCGCGGTGGAATGCGCAATAGACGATCTGATGCGTTGAGCGCAATAAATATCGACAAGGTTATATCGTTCTATCATCGGGAGGACATCTCTCGTGTTCTTCCATCGAAGCGATATGCGAACAAACATGGTCCCGGATATTCAATGCAAGTATCAATTTTGACGGCCTTTCAAATATTCCATAAGGAAAATCCTGACGTTAAAATTGGCCTAACAAAATTCACTTTGCTACGTCCTAAGAATGTCCGAAAATTAAACACCACATTAGAAACGTGTGAATGTGTGTACTGCCAGAACGTCAGATACAAGTTGCGCGCGTTATCGATCCATGGTGCACGTTTTCATTTACCCCCCTGTATCGAAAAAACATGTGACAAATGTGGTGATCATTCTAAAACCATCCAAAATTTATGTGAATCCATACCCGTAAATACAATATTAACATGGAACCACTGGGAAAAAAGACATGATCCCAATAATATTACTGCCACACCAAAGTACGTCCTTTTGTGTAAACAATCAACCCTGAATGAGATTATATCAGAATTTAAACTAGACACATCAAACTGCGGTGGTGTTAGCTTTGTGCACAATCATAGAACATGTCACGAACTATAACTTTGTAATTGATCATGGTAACAAAATATGCCAAGGCACCAATATAATAATAGGAAATACTAAGTTATTCTACAATTCAACGCCCCCTGGTGAACATATAGAATAACTAATGGCCTTAAAACTTGCCACAATCATAGATGATGTCATGAGCTACAACTTTGCAATTGATTGTGGTTACAAAATATGCATTGATACGAATATAATATAGAAATACTAAGATATTGTATTATTCAACGCCCCCTGGTGGCCATATACAAAAACCAATGAACTTGAAACTCACCACAATCATAGAACACATTATGTGCTACAAGTTTCTAATTGATTGTGGTAATAAAATACGCTTACCGGTAGGTATCAATAGGCCTATAATGTGGAAAAACTTTTTCCCACCTACGAATGAGTACTGATGACACCAAGATGGCCGCCAATTGCGTCATAATTGGCTGAACAAAAATACCTGTCTCAGGTAGGCCTATAAAACATCCCTTTTCAAAGAATACCCATCACAAATTGCAATGAGAAATGGCAAACCAGTAGGAAGCTACAGGACTCAGAATTCGGGCCAAAATTGACATTTTTGGGCACTTAAAAAGGTCTTAGGACGGCCATCTTGAGTCCGATTGACCCAATTTTTGTTATGCTGATGGGTCCTGGGGGGATTCACATACACCCGAATGATCAAGGTAATTGATCAAAACGTCTTCAAAATTTCCCTCAAAAAGTTCAAAAATGTGTAAAAAGTGTTGATTTTAGCGAAAAATAATGGCTGCCAGTCGGCCATCTTGATTCTGACAGGGCCAGTTTTTGGGCTGAAGATGTGTCTAGGGTAGCCTACATGTGTAACCCAAATATCAAGACATTAGATTGAAGCGTCTTCAAAACTTCCCAAAATAACTGGATTCCGTCTACGGACGGACGGAAGATGGACGAAAAGTGAACGCAATTGCCTGCTGGGACTAAAAAGCCAAATAAAATCTAAATGCCGGATTGGGATTCGGAACCAAATAAAAAAATATATGGCAGTAGTCATAGAAAACAGCAGGGTCAATGAAAGTTAATTTATATGTAGCCTCACCTAACCCTAACCCTATTCTTTCACGCATGATGTGCGTATGTAGTCACGTATGGGTAGCCACTTTAGTATAATTGAACGCAAATGAAAACATTAATCATTATTTAGAAGAAACGGTCATTTCAAAAGCACACACTTCCCACAGCGATTGTTGTTGAGATCTTTTTTGCCAAACATATCATCTAATTTAACTATCGAACCACCAGATAGGTGTAGGGTACTTTTCATGTGAGATATCAAAGCTCCAAACCACCGGCTCCAAGTTCGTACGATTTCATGCAAATTCTACATCTAAACTTATGAATACAATTCGGAACACGTTCAATCCAGCTACGGTACTCCGGATGATGAAGCCACCAATCTTAAAATGTACACTTTCCCATTTTTCCACAGTGTAACGGGCCAGAGATTTTTAAAAATCCGAACGCAAACCACCGCCATTTGCAATTTTGTGAAACAGGTGCCTGGACCAGGTAGCCATGGCAACCATAAAAATGAAAACTCGTGAATAAAATTGAATTGGTTGGCACGTCGATGAATAAAATGAAATTGAATTGCCGCCGGCATGACATCGTCCGTATATTTTTTTGTTCGAAACTCATCGAAATTTCTCGTGACATTTTAAAATTGCCAATCTCAGACAAAATTGAACAAATTTCCGAATTCACTGCCCCTTTTCCCATTTCCACTGCCTTTCTAAAAAATTCACTGCTATTAACAGCCGTGAATAGAATTTTTTCAATTCGCTGCTATTCACTGCTTTCACTGCCCGCGACGAACCCTGCAATTCCCAAAGATATAGGCCTACAAGTTTCTTTTCTACTTTCAATTATTTCTTTACTAAGAAATTGATCATTTGGTCACCATTTGACCTTGTGACCTTCAGTTCATTTCCTAATGAAGACTCTCTATGGCTGAGAAGCGCGATTTTCAGCCGACAAATTCCTTCATAACTTTTGAACGGCTTGAACGATTTTAGTTCTGTAAATGGCTATGATCTTATATTAAACCCTTCTTTCATCTAGGCCTTTTAAATTGTTTGTATAGTGTTTGGAAAATTTTCACTTGAAAACCCTACGTAGGATACTGGGGTCAAAAATTTTTTTGTCAGGTCCCTGTCTGTGCATTTACGAGAGGTGCGGATCTACACTATTACCCCCTAAGATGGTTATTGGCTGTGGTGAAGCGTTCATTAAACTACTTCAATTAGGCTTACTTGCTTGCATTTGTCCAAAATCAAAGATCCTTTGGCCTTGGGCTTGGCCAAGAGTCATTTAGGTCTGTCTGCATGTCAGGTCTCAAGACTGGACACGACAGCTCGCGAAAAAAACCTAACTCACGACCATCTGACGAAGCGCTGAAATGAGTTGCATACGAGCTACTACGGTTATAAGCCAGTGTAATTCGACACAGATTCAAAATGGCGTCTCCACAAGAGGACGCTACAAAACGATAGCTTCACCAACGTACGACATCAGGAGCGCTCCGTCCAGGTTTCGGGAATCTCCAAGATATCGTGGGTATCCTCAGTATCATGGGTATCGCAGGTAGCCAGGAGGCTCACAGGCCGTGCGACATGACTTATCCTCGGTATCATCGGTATAGTTGGTATCGTAGGTAACCTGGGATCTCACAGGCCGTGAGACGGGTATCCTCGGTATCGTTGGTATCATGTACCCCGGGGGTCTCACAGTCCGTGAGACAGGTATTCTCGGTATCGTTGGTATCTTAGGTAACCTGGAGTCTCACAGGCCATGGGGCAGGTATCCTCGGTATCGTAGGTATCGTAGGTAACCTGGGATCTTACAGGCCGTGAGACGGGTATCCTCGGTATCGCTGGTATCGTAGGTACCCTGGGATCTTACAGGCCGTGAGACAGGTATCCTCGGCATCGTTGCTATCATAGGTTACTCCCGGGCAACCTGGGTATCGTAGGTATAACAGGTAACCTGGAATTTCACAGGCCGTGAGACAGATCCTCGGTATCGTTGGTATCATAGGTGCCCTGGGGTCTTACAGGCCATGAGAGGGGTATCCGCGGTATCATCGGTATCGTTGGTATCGTAGGTAACCTGGGATCTCACAGGCCATGAGACGGGTATCGTTGGTATCATAGGTACCCTGGGGTCTCACAGGCCATGAGAGGGGTATCCTCGGTATCATCGGTATGGTTGGTATCGTAGGTAACCTGGGATCTCACAGGCCGTGAGACAGGTATTCTCGGTATCGTTGGTATCTTAGGTAACCTGGAGTCTCACAGGCCATGGGGCAGGTATCCTCGGTATCGTAGGTATCGTCGGTAACCTGGGATCTTACAGGCCGTGAGACGGGTATCCTCGGTATCGCTGGTATCGTAGGTACCCTGGGATCTTACAGGCCGTGAGACAGGTATCCTCGGCATCGTTGCTATCATAGGTTACTCCCGGGCAACCTGGGTATCGTAGGTATAACAGGTAACCTGGAATTTCACAGGCCGTGAGACAGGTATCCTCGGTATCGTTGGTATCATAGGTGCCCTGGGGTCTTACAGGCCATGAGAGGGGTATCCGCGGTATCATCGGTATCGTTGGTATCGTAGGTAACCTGGGATCTCACAGGCCATGAGACGGGTATCGTTGGTATCATAGGTACCCTGGGGTCTCACAGGCCATGAGAGGGGTATCCTCGGTATCATCGGTATGGTTGGTATCGTAGGTAACCTGGGATCTCACAGGCCGTGAGACAGGTATCCTCGGTATCGCTGGTATCGTAGGTAACCTGAAGTTTTAAGGCTGGCTTATGTCGACAAGCAACGCGACGCCTACCGACTCCTACCGACGCAACTGAGAGCAACCGCGATCGCAGCCCAGCTTTTGTCGACTGCGCTCCGATTCGCAGCAACTGAGGCCGACTAGCGGGATATGAGATCCTCCCAGTTGCTTCCCTGCTTATGTCAGTTGCAATTACTAGCAACTGTAACGGCTCACATGGTCACGTGAAATTTGAATTATTAGGAAATATATTTCTATTAGAAAAGCTATTTCTTTAAGACTTTGATCTTTCTGATTCTGTTTTGAATACAACGTGCTGGCGACATCTATAAAGATGGCCGCTCACACCATAATTCTACCAATTTCGTTTCTAGATCTTCGGTCCAGTCCTCTGCCGTGCTGAAGGTTTGGATTACGTTTTGAACTACTTGAATTTGAAAGTTTATGACTAATTACGAATGACGCTAACTAGCGGTGATAATTTTACTATGTATATGCGGTCTCTCATTGGCTGGAACCCCTGCGCTCAGTTCTGTCGCATCGCAGATGAGCTTATGTCGGCTGCGATCAAAAGCAACTGCCCGCCTACCGTAGGCCGGAGTAGAACATGGGCAACTAGCCGGATACGGCTTGCGACGAGTCGGTAGGCGTCGGTAGGCGTCGCGTTGCCGTCGCCAGCCGGCTTATGTCGAACCGATTGAGGAGCAACTGGCGGCCTCTCGTTGAATTAAATCTGATAAAGAAAATATAAAATATAGTGAACTGAGATTATGGTTACAAAATCAACCAACATATCAAATCCATAAGAAAATGGATAGAAATTATTTAACAAGAAAGGTTATGGTTTCATATATTGTTGGTATCATAGGTGCCCTGGGGTCTTACAGGCCATGAGAGGGGTATCCGCGGTATCATCGGTATCGTTGGTATCGTAGGTAACCTGGGATCTCACAGGCCATGAGACGGGTATCGTTGGTATCATAGGTACCCTGGGGTCTCACAGGCCATGAGAGGGGTATCGTGGGTATCATCGGTATGGTTGGTATCGTAGGTAACCTGGGATCTCACAGGCCGTGAGACAGGTATCCTCGGTATCGCTGGTATCGTAGGTAACAAAATCAACCAACATATCAAATCCATAAGATAATGGATAGAAATTATTTAACAAGAAAGGTTATGGTTAACCTTTGAATACACAACAATGGCAAGCAGATTTGATTGACATGAAGAACTTAGAGGAATACAACAAAGGATATTTCTGTATACTGAATGTTATAGATATATTCAGTAGATACGCATGGAGTATTCCAATCAAAAATAAAACTGGCATAGAAGTTACAAATGCTTTTAAAATATATTTAAAGAAGCTATCCCAGGTAAGATACAATTCGATGAAGGTAAGGAATTTTATAATAAACATTTTTAAAAACTATTATCTGAAAACAGTATAGAATATTTTTCAACGCACTCAGATAAAAAAAGCATCTATTATAGAAAGATTTAATAAAACACTGAAAACTAGAATGTGGAAATATTTTACTGCTAATGAAACATATAAATATATTGATATATTAGATGATTTAGTGAAAGGTTATGTTAATTCTAAACATTCAAGTAATGGTATGAAACCTATACAAGCTAGAAAAGAAGATAATTCAGAAATAGTTTGGAATAATTTATAAGGAGCATTTGTGACACATGATTTTGGAGAACCAAAATTTAAAATAGGACAACATGAAAGAATATCTAAATATCGAAAAAGATTTTATAAAGGTTATACTCCAAATTTTACTGAAGAAATATTTAAAATTAAAAGAATAATATTAACTAAACCATTTGTTTATAAATTAGAAGATTTAAAAGATGAAGAAATATTAGGTTATTTCTATGAACAAGAACTATCACTTGTACCAAATCCAGATGAAATAGAATATGAAATAGAAAAAGTATTGAAAACTCTTAAAGGAAAAAGTATTCTCTGGTGAAATATAAAGGGTATGATGACAAATTTAACGAATGGATTTTATCTAGTAAAATTAAGATAATAAATGAATAAAGATTTATTTATATTTGAAACGCATAATATGTTAGTTACTGGAGTAACCAACTGTGGTAAAACACATTTTATATTAGATTTGTTAGAAACTATTTATAAGAATCATTTTGATAATATAATATTATTCTGCCCCACTTATGAAATGAATAAAACATATAATAGAGATATAGTTAAGATAAAAAAGTTTATTATATTAAATCCTAAAACAGTTAAAGAAAATTGAGATAATTGTATAAAAATAGCAATTGATATTTATAAAGCATCAAATACATTATTCATTGTAGATGATTGTGCTAATTTACATGATTCAAAAGTTAGAGAAAGTGAGTTATGCTATTTAGCTTTCTCTGGGAGACATTGGGGATAACAACATTGGTTTTAAATCAAAAATATAATTCAATTGTTAAAGACTTTAGAGAAAACATTAGATTTTTAGTTTTATTCTACAATAAAGATAGAAAATCTATGCAACAATCATTGGAAGAAAATCAAATTATACCTACTGACTTACTAATGAATATATGAATAAATCAAAAAGTAATAAAGGTTCAAAATTACTTCTGAGGCTTCAATTTCCTTATGAATATAAATTTATAAAATAAGGTATTTTAAGCATTTATGTATTAGGTACCTTATTACTTAAAATTTGAAATATTATAGAATTTTGAATAGTATGGATGGTACGAGTGTACGAATTGTACGAGTTGTACGAATGGAACGGATGGACGAGTGTACGAGGGTACGAGAGGGGGGTCTTATATTCAAATAACCCCTATGTCTCCACAGATTTATCATATTCATATTTTTAACTAATAAAATATATATATTATGCTAAATTTAATATAGAATACAAATATTATATTCATACTCGTACTATTCTTCCAATTCGTATGTTTAAAAGTGAAATATATATATTATTAACTCGTACACTCGTACACTCGTACACTCGTACAGTTCGTACCATTCGTACCATTCGTACACTCGTATATCAATACGTAAATAGAAATTAATCTTTTTCATTTTCATATTTTTCTTTAAGCTTATTATATTCTAACAATATACTCCTTTTCATCGATATTGGTATAGTTCCTAAATGATTCCCGAGTTTATATTTATTGAATGTTGCTCTCGAAAATATTTTTGGATTATAATTTTCGATTTCAGTTTTAGATGGATGTTTATTTAAAAATTCTCTAAAATCATCATATTTAAAGTTCAAATAAGTTCATTGCATGAGTTACATTTGGTTTAAAGTTATCTAACTTTTTCAATATGGTAACTATATCATTATTCGAGAAATAATCTATAAATGTTTTTCTATACCACCGATAATTTAATATATTCACTTTATTAAATTTTGGATTTATAATTAATGGATTTTCTATTACATTATCTGTACCTATATGTTTAATTGAGTATTTATGATTCAATTGTTTATCATATATTACATATTCTTTACATTTTTCACACCAAGATTTAAATACCAGTATTGCATGGGCTGAATCATTTCCACCTTTTGTTTATTAATTTATAATGTTTTGACCAATTAGTCTTTGCTATACATTCATTACAGAAGGCACAATAATTTTGGTCTTCTTTGCATTTATCTTTTAATATAAAGATGTTTTTACTAATTGTAAAATATGTTCATCTTTTTTGATGTGCAATAAATAATCATTATAATTATCAAAATCTTCTTCACAATATGTGCATCTAATGATATCTTTAACATTTGATTTTTCTATTTTATAGTTAGAAGTAGATGCTGTTACATCTTCTATTTTAGTTTCAATATTATCTTCTATTTTAGTATCAATATTATCTTCTTTTTTAGGTTCAATATTATCTTCTATTTTAGATTCAATATTATTATCTATTTATGTTTTAATATTATCTTCTATTTTAGTTTCAATATTATTTTCTATTTTAGGTTCAACATTATTATCTATTTTACTTATTCTATATTTGAATTGATTAAAGTTTTCTCCAAAATACTTACTATATTCATCATAAGGTATTATATAATATATATCTGATATCATTTCACTTGGACTTTGTATTTCATATATTCCTCCTTCCATTTATCATAACAATTTTTATTTGAATTAAAATTTTAATACATAACACTATTCAATTGAGAATTTACAATATTTGATTGGGCGTCAGATATGATATAAATGTGCATTTTGAAATTCAAACTTCCTTTTTTCTTTGTCATGAATAATTGTATCCCATCTTTAGTGTTCTGTAATTTTTTCCCAGAACCATGTAATAAGTTATCCTCTGTTGTTCTAAAATCTAACCATAATGCATATTTATTGCCGGTATAATAATCAATTTGATTAATATTACAATTTTCAGATGGTTTTATTTTTTCATTCATAAAATGTTTTCTAATTTCTGGCCATTGATCTATCATTCTCATTCCCTGGCAAAATATTTTATTTGCTATACCTTCAATAGTTATTTCTACTTTTGTTATTTCAGGATTATAATACTTATCAACCTGTATTGCACCATTAGAATATGTTGCAATGGTAAAAAATATTAATATACCTTTAATAGATCTTCTTGGGAAGTTGATATTCTCATTAATTATTTCATCACTTGCATTAATAGTTACAGTTTTAAATTAATCAATATAATCATATAATAATGAAAATCCTTGATTGTATAGAGTTTGAATTATGCAAGCAATATTTTCATCAGTGACTGTGTCATATTCTAAACATATATTCGATAATTTATATCCCATATCTTACAACGCTAGATAATACAATTTCATTTACTGGAGCAAATTTTAATTCAAATATAATATCTTCTTGTATAGCATATTTATATAAAGGTGCATTATTATTTATCAATTCAAAGTCTAATGGAATTTTATATTTGCTTCCATAAATCTTTTTATTAAATTATCTGCGGTACGAGTTACTGTATTGCGTCATTAGCTCCTGATCTTAATTCATTATGGTTTCTGATTGGATGCCATGAAATATCATATTATTTCTATTTTCTTTTGTTAACCATAAATCTTTATAATGCATAAATAAATTATAATCATCTAATGAGAAAACTGTTTCTGGACCAATCTTTATTGTTAATTTTTTAATCAAATATCTTCCATCATTATCAACAACATAATCATTATCATGACCAGTTACTTTTATATCAATAATAATAGCACTTACAACTGTAATTAAAAATAAAATAATATGTTCAGCAGCAAAGTTAATAATACTTCCTGCAGATTTCAATATATAACCAACAATTGATGCAATAATTCTGGGTAAAGCTGCAGCAGATTTTTTAGATAGTTCCCATAAATATTTTGCTAATTTCTTCAAACCATCTTTAACTTTATCTTGTATTGAATTATTATCATTAGGGGGTTTATCCGGTTTATTGGGTGTAGGTGTAGATTTTAATGAATTTGATATGGCTAAACCTATTGTTGTGAATAACATAGTTACAGCTGTTAGAATTGAAAGAATTGTTATACCTGCTGATTTAAAGAATAATTTGTTTCTATCTTTTAATGATATTTTAGAATCCGGTTTTATTATTAAATCTTTAAAAATAACTTTTGATTTTTTAATATGATTAAGATCATATGATTTCAATAATATATCTCTTTCTTTTTCCTGTAATTCTTTTTTATATTTTAAATCATAAATTTCTTTTTCTAAAGCTAACTTTCTGCATTCATATTCAGCATCACCAATTACTTGAAGATCCTTATTTAATTCTAATTGTTTTAATTCTTTGCATCAGTTAATTTTTTTTCTAACATGGCTATTTTAGAAAATCTCATCTTAATATTAGCAATTTCACCAGCTGATTCTTGCATACCTTTAATTTCTCTACGTGCTTGTTCGGGAAATATTTTTAATTGTTCTTCATTTAAATCAAGTAATCCTTTTTCTAATGAAAGTTGCATTCGATTTGTTCCAGTTTCCGTACCGGGTGTATCTAAAACACTATTCATCTCGTCTTCAAATGAATGAACTGTATCTAACATGCTATCAAAAGGTTTTACTTATTGTAATTGACTTGAATCATTATCAATTTGTTGAATATCTCTTCTCGATGTTTCTGGTGTTGAAGTTCTTAATTTATCCAATCGATCTCCATACTCTTCCATTTCTGGATCAACATAAGTAGGATTTAAATTTGGATTTTTAAATGGTGAATATTTGTTAATATCAATACCGACATTTGGTTCTTCTTCATTTATTCTATCGAGTGCATTCCATATAATTCTGAGAAATTCTGAACCACCTTTTGAACGTTCAATTGTAGATCTTGCTAACATTTCAGGATGGTACAGATCTTCTTGTTCCATTTAAGATAATTGAATTGATCCAGTTTTGTTATTTAATTCAACATTATAATACCATGAATCATTTTTAAATTCTAAATTATTCATGAAATGTATGTCATCTTTTCTAATTTGTTCTGAAATATCTTCTGGTTCAATGTTAGCTGTTACATTTTTTGGTAATAATTCTTCAATAACTGTATTTGTTACACTACGTTTTATGTATAATAATTCTTCTGTCAATTCAGGGTTTTCTGTTCTTTCTAATCTATTAATTAACTCTTTTCTTTCTTGTCTAGTTTTAATTATTATCTCATCGCGGGTTCTTAAATAATCTATTAATTTTTCACTTGTTTCAGTATCATCTTTAAATTCATCATAATCATATAATATAGGCCCACTAGAATCATCTTCATCATTATTTAAATTATTATTATATGCTGATCCATCATCATTATCAATATTAGTTTCATTAAAATCAGGTTGTGGTTCATCAATTATACCTGGGACATCTAAAGGATCCATTTCATCCAATGGAATTTCTTCATCCATTTATATAATAAAAAACAAAATTTAAAATATAATATTCCTCCTATTACAATTCCTATACAAGTTATAGCTAATTTAGTATTTTCATAGGATTTATTATCATTATTAGTTTTAATTATATCATGCTGAATAATATCAGTTTTTATATTTTCTGATGTATTGTAATCTTTTATTTTAGAATCATTATTCAATTTGATAATCTTAGTTTTAGTTTCAGTTGATTGAATATGTTTTTTAATTTTTTCACCTTCCATTAATTTTGGAGCAGTGATAATCTTTTTATTTATATCATTTAATCCAAACTTATTATCTATTGTTGCAGTTTTAATTAGATTATTATAACCAATTATATTTCCCATCTTTTATACTAAATCATCAGAAATGATTAATAAATTGGGTCCTATACAATAATTTAATCTTACATGAGATTTATCTAAATAATTTTGGTACCTGACTATGTTTTCTGGAATCGATCTGTTTTTATCATTATGAATGGAATCTTCAAATAAAACTTTAAATTGTTTCTGCGGGTCAAATGAAGTATTATCATTTCCAACTATTGGTGATCTTGTTTCAACTTGTGCACCTAACATGCAAATCAAATAAGTTCTAATTGATTGATTTATTCTCTGTATTCCAGCTTCACTATTTTCTAAAATCAAATTAATCCATCCATTATTGTTTTGTTGTTGTATATTATTATAATATTTTGGTAATTCATTCCAATTTAGTGTTCTTATATCTGTATTTATTATTATTTTACCAAATTCTTTAGTATATAATATTCCTAATCCACCCATTGTACCAATTTTTGCTCTAAAATCATTATTTGAATTAATATTAAATTCATTACATATTTCATAAAACTTAGACAAATTAAAATTATTATTTAGTTCATTAAAATATTTTGAACCTGGTAAAGGGCATTCTAATTCATCTAATATTAATTTTATTTGAAAATATGTATGAAATCTAAAAAGTTATAATATTAATGGTAAACTTGGTTTATTCAAATGATCATTCCAACTTATACCACACCCTGTTGTTGCGCAATAAACTGCATAATTTAATTGGTTCTGCCAATACTTCATATTAGTTTTTAATAACCCTTGTTTTGCCTCATTTAAATTTTTAAAATTGATTACGTAAATATTGAATATATTTTCCATATTTGCATTAAAATTATTAGTTTCAGTAACTAAATAAATTAATGAATTTAAAACTTCATTTCTATATGAAATATCTTTATTAAAATCTATTGCAGGAATATTATATTTAATTGATTTATTATATTGAAAAGCTATTGGAAAACTATCTTCCATTTACATAATAAAAAATTAATAATTTACTAATTCTTTTAATAATTTATCTTGTTCTTCAACTGTTATATTACCATTTAAACTTATTATATAATCTAATGTATTCTTTAATTTAATAATTTCTTTTATATTAGATTTAATTTTTTCATTATAACTTTTAATATTCAATTTTGAACTTATTCCGGTTAAAACACTTGAACTTAAACCTAAAGCTCCAATTGAGATAGCTAAAGGTGTTAATGGTGAGAATAATGCTAGAAATGTTATTACAGAACTAATTGTAACCGATCCACTAATAATAAAATAATATATAATTTTAGATTTTAAATATATTTTCTTTTTTATCTTTAAGTCACTTTCAAATTCTAATATTTGTTTTTCCAAATATATTTTTAATTTAGTTTTATTTATATCATGAGGAATAATATCAATATTATCAACTTTATCCTCCATTTATTTAGAAAAGAAATTACTAATTAGTAAATTCATATGCAACAAATAATACAATAACAGTTACACCTAAAATCCAAATTATTTCATATTTCTGTTGTTCACTACTTGGGGTATAATAATATGATAATTTAGGTTTGAACAAATGTAATTTTTCTTTATTTGTTACTGCATTATATAAACTCATAGCTTCATCGACTGATTGAAAATCTCTATGTGTAATTTTCTGATTATATAATTCTTTGTTGATATAATCCATATAGTTTTGCCTCTTTTCTCTATATTCTTCGGCTGCTTTATTTAATTTTTCTAACGCTGAATTATGCCTTTTCTGTTCTGCTATTGAAATATTTTTATCAATATGTTTAAATAAATAACCACCACCTGTAAATGCTAAAGCGTTAACAATTGCCGATCCTATAATAGTTATAATTGCAGAAGCCATTTATTTAGCAAAAAAATTACGCATTTATATAGGAGGAATATATTTCTGTTTTGCTAAATAATCAATTGTTAAATTAGATAAAGTTACTGCTGATGTTAATTTTAAGATATCATTTATATCAAATCTATCAACATTAACACTTCCCATTTTGAATACTTTTTTTAATACCATTGTATATCCAACAGTTCTCACTGATAATAATGCTCCATTGTATAATTAAAACATTTTTTCAAACAAAATTGATATTAAATGAATTAGAATGTCCTTTACCAGGTTCAAAATATTTTAATGAACTAAATAATAATATTGATTTTTCTAAGTTTTATAAATATGTAATGAATTTAATATTATGTAATGAATTTAATATATATGTGCTACCCCTAAATCGCTGAAGGCTAAAGTCATATATAAATTTAATTGTTTATGTGATATAAACACTTCCTATATTGGGAAAACTAAACGACATTTGGCCATCAGGATTAAGGAACACAGATCAAAGACTTCTGCGATTGGACAACATCTCGCAATTTGTCACACTTGTGATCAGGAATTCAGTAACAACAAATTCAAAATTCTAGACAAAGGTTCATCTGATCTCGACTGTAAAATTAGGGAGGCCCTGTTTATTAAAGCGCAACGACCCTCTTTAAATCAACAATTATTTCAAAACGGCTCATCCTTTATCCTAAATGTATTCAAATAATTAGTTTGTTATTAAATACTTGGTTGGTAATTAGCTTAGAATTTAGCACTTGTAATTTTGTAACTTATGTTGTATATAAACCTGTAGTTTAATCATTTGATTCACTTGTATTTCACCTGATGAGGGGATATGATCCCGAAAACGTTCGTGTTAATAAACTGTATTTACTCATTAGAAAATGAGGTTTTTAATGTTATCGCTTCTATGGTTATTCGGATATTTGAACTCTCTTCCTAAGATCTATTTCTACTGTGCGAAACAGAGAGATGTGTACGTCAAAGACTTCCGCAAATGTGAAAAACTGTATCTCAAATGGACTAAACTACGCTTGGATTTATCTTACTTTCAAAGATGCATGGAATTACGAATCTGCCCGAAGTTTTTATTATTCAAACCTCCGAAACTGAGAGCGTATGCAAGTAATGATAATCTCAAACTCGAAATCTTGAAGAATCAAATCGAAAATGTTAAAACCGAATTATCTAAAACCAACAGTAAATTGAAGAAAATCAAATCCGATTTATGCGAGAAATTGACCTGGATTCAAACAATCATTTGGCTCACTAGACTTAACCAGAAAGGCAGGAAACTAACTTCGGAAACACAGCAACGTCATGAACGCAAGCTTTTAAACTTGTGGAAAGATCAGCGTCACCCAGCACCGGATTGCTTAATCAATAGATCAAATTATCAACTATCCCTAGAAGAAACTGAGATACTACGTTACGGCTTAAAGCATCACATTCTTCCGAAAAATATCAACGAAATCGACCTTAAATCACGTATTGAAAAAACTGTTTACCACAAAAATAGGACTATATCTGGCGGCGAACCGAATGTGAATAACTCTTTCCTTGAAAGTATTAGACATGCGACCATCTCATTTATCAACAGCGCTAAATCAGTATGTGGCTCGACCTGGAACCGACGTTTCTACCGTACGATTGAAAAACTTCGAAAAAACTAGGACATTAAGATCTGCTCATTTGACAAAGGCAACGGCATTGTTATTTTGGACTCTAACGAATATTTCGATAAATTAGATAAAATTGTATTTGATAAAAGTAAATTTACTGAAATCAAAAATGTGAGAAAGAATCACCCTGTCATATCTAATGAAACCAAAATCTGCGGATTTCTGAGAAAACATGTGAAACAGTATGTAAGTTCAGAAATATTTGATTCTATCTACCCAAGCGGTAGCCAACCTGGTAAATTATATGGTTTGTGCAAAGTGCATAAAGATAACTTTCCATTTCGACCCGTTGTATCAATGATCGACACTGCTGAATATAACCTGGCCAAATATCTCGATAAAATCATTAAACCACATATACCGTCTAAATTCATGTTAAATAGCACTTGGGAGTTCCTTAAAAAACTGAAACAATTCGTTTTTAAACCTTCTGATATTCTAATAAGTTTTGATGTAGAGTCACTTTTCACTAATGTTCCATTGAAAGAAACCATTGATATAGTTTCCGATTATATATATGCTTCCGACTCTAAACCTACATATGATCAGGCTACATTCAAAGAATTACTTAAAATCGCAACTTCGGGTTTGTTTATGTACAATGATCGTATTTTCAAGCAAGTTGATGGGGTCACCATGGGCAGCCCCTTAGGCCCAACCTTAGCGAACTTTTGTCTTGCCCATTTTGAAAACTTGCTCCTCTCCAAAACTAATTACAAACCGACATTATACCTGAGATACGTGGACGATATTTTCGGCATATTTCGAAATGTATCCAGTTATAGACTATTTTTTGAAGAATTGAATCGCCTCCATTCTAACCTTAAATTCACTTTTGAACTAGGTCCTAATCTATTACCTTTTCTCGATACCGAAATACAAATTCCGTTAGAAACCGGTAGTGACTTTATATCTCGAGTGTACAGGAAAGCTTCCAACACAGGCCTACTTTTGAACTTCAACGCCATGTGTCCGTATAAATGGAAAATAGGACTCATCAATACCATGCTTTTTCGTGCCTACAATATTTGCAGTGATTGGACCATCTTTTCAGAAGAAATCAATTTCTTGAAAAATCTGTTTAAATCTAATGCGTTTCCTATTCATGTCATCGATCAATGTATTAATAGATTTTTGAAATCAAAACAGAACTCAGAACCTCAACCGAAACCTGTTGAAGATGGAATTGATCTATTCATTTCATTACCGTATATTGGTAACCCGTCAATCCTATTTGCCCGAAAATTAAAATATCTATTTAAAAGGAATTTTGAAATCAACTTGAAATGTGCATTCACTACGACTAAAATTAAGAATTTTTTCTCTTTGAAATGTGCTACCCCTAAATCGCTGAAGGCTAAAGTCATATATAAATTTAATTGTTTATGTGATATAAACACTTCCTATATTGGGAAAACTAAACGACATTTGGCCATCAGGATTAAGGAACACAGATCAAAGACTTCTGCGATTGGACAACATCTCGCAATTTGTCACACTTGTGATCAGGAATTCAGTAACAACAAATTCAAAATTCTAGACAAAGGTTCATCTGATCTCGACTGTAAAATTAGGGAGGCCCTGTTTATTAAAGCGCAACGACCCTCTTTAAATCAACAATTATTTCAAAACGGCTCATCCTTTATCCTAAATGTATTCAAATAATTAGTTTGTTATTAAATACTTGGTTGGTAATTAGCTTAGAATTTAGCACTTGTAATTTTGTAACTTATGTTGTATATAAACCTGTAGTTTAATCATTTGATTCACTTGTATTTCACCTGATGAGGGGATATGATCTCGAAAACGTTCGTGTTAATAAACTGTATTTACTCATTAGAAAATGAGGTTTTTAATGTTATCGCTTCTATGGTTATTCGGAAATTTAATATTAATTCAAATAATGATTTTAGAGCAAAAATTGGTACAATGGGTGGATTAGGAATATTATATACTAAAGAATTTGGTAAAATAACAACAAATACAGATTTAAAAACACTAAATTGGAATGAATTACCTAAATTTTATAATAATATACAACTGCATGTCGTGACGAGCATTTACCTGCAATACAAATTCAACAAAGTGTACTTGCCATAATCATGAACCATGAAGTACTGAACTGTCTCTCGACCTATCACAGTAGTAATAGGGGTAATAGGCTTTCAGATCAAAGGTCGAAAGGTCGAGCTCATTAAAAAACAAAATATTAAAAGTAATTAAAAAACTATAATATATTTTCATAACCGTGTGTATTTTATATTAAAACTAAATATTTATTCTAAGATATCAATAATATAAAAAGCATATTGTATTAAATCAATTGGTCGCTCCACTTCGCTACCGCTCCGCTCCGCGACCAATTGATTTAATTACAATACACAAATTCATATAATCAAATATATTCAAATGATAATAATTATTCTATTGTTCAACTGAAATACACACGGTTATGAAAATATATTATAGTTTTTTAATTACTTTTAATATATGTTATTAATGAACTCGACCATTCAACCTTTAACCCGAAAGCCTATTACCCCTATTACTCTTAAAATATTCACATATATGAATAACATATAAATCATTGAACTTCTAAAATCAATTTTAATAAAAAATTTAGTATTAAAATGGAAGCAAATAAGTACTACTGTCCAACATGTAATATCAATATAGATAAATCCCAAAAAGCAAGACACAATAAAACTAAAACACATTTAGAGAATAAATTGAAACTAGAATATAAAGATGATATTTTAGAAACTAAATTAGAGGAATTAAAGAATGAAAAAGAAACATACAAATGTGATACATGTAATCAATCATTCAGTGATAAAAGATATTATAAAGAACATTTAAAATCTAAAAGTCATATTAGAAATATGAATAATGATATTTTAGGTGAAGATTATTTTGATAATGATAATGATAAGAAACATAAGACAATTAAAAGAATAAGAAATAAATTAAACAATAAAAGACCATACATGGAAGATGTAAGAAATTATATTAATTCATTAGATAATAAAAAAGATATAGAAATAACCGAAGCATTTAAAAGTGATATTGGTCCAGCAGCTATCGAGTTTAAGTTTCATAAAGGAAAAACATTAGAAGAAAATAAAAAACATTTAGAAAATATGAAAGAAATAATAAAAATAATAACTGATGTTGAATACCCTAAAATTAGTATATCTTCTAAAGTTAAATTCATAAAATCTGAAGATAAACCAATATATAATATAAATTCTCATTCACAACATATTATATCTAAACAACATATAGATGATAAATTAGATAAATGTTATAATGAAGTAAAAACTAAAATAGAAGAGAAATATTTTGAAGGGTCTGGTTTAATATTTGATGAAATAATATTCATGACTTTACATGTTTATGACACAAAATATAATAAGTTAACTAAATCAAAACCAATTGATGAAAATAATGTATCATATTATAAAGAACCAGATATTGAAGCATCGAGTTATATTAAACTACCATTTAAAACTAATGCTGTTATAAATGTACAAAATTTTGATGATAAATGTTTTCTATGGACAATTATAAGTTGCTTACATCCAACAGAAGATATTACACATAGTTTTAGATTAACTCATTATAAACCATTTGAAAATAATTATAAGATAGATAAGTATCCTGTTAGAATTAAAAACATCCCAAAAATAGAAAGAGATATTAATTTAAGAATAAATGTATTTGATTTAATCAAATTACCAAATACAAAAGGTAACAATATAAAACATTATACATTAGAACCTTTATATCTATCAAAAGATTATGATTCAAACGATGTTATAGATATATTATATTATGAGAATCATTATATGTAGATTAAACAAATAGATTTATTCTTTAGAACAGAAAGTGATCACCATAATCAAATATATCTTTGTAGAAAATGTTTACATAGATTCAGTAATGAAAGTACATTATTAAATCATAAACAATTATGTGAAAATCATGATTATTGTAAATAAGTTTTACCAAATGAAAAAGATAAAATATTAGAATTCAAAAAATATGATTACAAAAATAAAGTTCCATTTGTTATATATGGAGATTTTGAATCATTAAATAAAGAACTAACTGATCAAGATAGAAAAGAAATATATTATAAAAGAAAGAAATTAAATTCTAATGAAAATGATTTTTCAGATGAACCACCAAAAACAAATACTATTAAAAAGATTCATCAATCAGCTGCAGCCTTCGGGTTATATATAAAATCTGATTATCCAGAACTAATTGAAAGTGAATATTATAATTACAGAAATGAAAATGTTATCAATCATTTTTGTGACTTATTAATTGAATATGAAATAAGATTTAGTAAATTATTGAATACAAATAAAGAAATTATAATGACAGAAGAAGATAAAGAAGAATTTGCGTTTGCAGATAAATGTTATTATTGTGAAAAGATATTTAATTATAAAGATAAAAAAGTAAGAGACCATGATCATTTGAATGGAAAGTTTAGAGGCGCTGCACATGAGAATTGTAACTTACAAGCTAAGAAAATTAATTTTGTACCAGTTATATTTCATAATCTATCAGGATATGATGCACATTTATTCATCAAACAGTTTTGTCATAAAATAGAAGAAATCAATAATGAAATAGAAAGATTAAATTCAAATAGATCAAAAGATAAAATACCAACTTATAAATTTAGAATGTTAGCTAAAACATCTGAGAATTATATATAATTCCAATTTGGTTGCCTAAGATTTATAGATTCATATAGATTTTTAAATAGTTCATTAGATAACTTATCAAAATCATTAGTTGATGATGAATTAAAGATATTAAAAGAATATTACCCAAATAATGATGATTTTCAATTAATGAGATATAAAGGAGCAATTCCATATTCTTTCTATGAAAATCATAATGATTTTAACATTACTGAATTATCGAAAGAACAATTTTATGATGAATTTAAAAATGAATATGTTAAAGATGAAGTATATAATAGAACATTGAATATTTGGAATCATTTCAAAATAGAAAATCATGGACAATTAGTAGATTTATATTTAGAATCAGATGTATTATTGTTAACTGATATATTCGAAAGGTTTAGAGATGTAAACCTAAAATATTTTAACATTGATCCTTGTCATTGTTATTCAAGTCCAGGTTTAACATGGGATTGTGGATTAAGATTTACAGATATAAAAATGGATTTGTTAACAGATATAGATCAATTACTATTATTTGAATAATCTATAAGAGGAGGAGTTTCAGGTGTATTAGGGGATAGATATTTCAATGCAAATGATAACCCTGGATATAAGTTATTATATATAGATGCAAATAATTTGTATGGTTGGGCAATGATGGAACCACAACCTTATGGAGTATTTGAAATAAGTGAAGTTTTACAGAATGAAAATAATGATAAATTTGATTGGAAGAAAAGAATCCTAGATATTGCAGATGATTCAGATACTGGTTACTTCTTTGTTGTAGACTTGGAATATCCTGAACATATTAAATTTAAATCTAGAAATCTAGCTTACTGTCCCGAACATAAAACTGTAACTCATGAAGAATTATCAAATTACCAAAAAAGAATTAAACCCGAAAATCATATTCATACAGAAAAGTTAATGGTAACTTAAGAAGATAAATATAATTATGTAGTACATTATAGAATGTTAAAGTTTTATCTGAATCAAGGAATGATTCTAAAAAAAGTACATAGATATATTTCATTTAGTCAATCTAAGTGGTTAGAAAAATATATAGATTTCAACACCAAACAGAGAACTAAAGCTAAAACTGATTTCGAAAAAGATTTCTTCAAGTTAATGAATAATGCATTCTATGGTAAGACTTGTGAAAATATTAGAAATAGAAATGATATTGAGTTAGTTAGTAATGGTAAAAGGATAAGGCATTTACAATCATATCCTAAGTTCTTAGGTAACAGAATATTTGATGAAAATTTAGCCGCAGTTAAAATGAGGAGAACTTCTATGAAATTTAATAAACCAATCTATGTTGGCGCTTCAGTTTTAGAATTATCAAAATTACTAATGTATGAATTCTATTATAATGTATTACAACCACTTTTTGAAGAAAAACATATAGAAATATTATATTTTGATACCGATTCTTACATATTAAAGATAAAAACTGATAACATAACTGATGATTTAAAAACATTAAAACATCATTTTGATTTCAGTAACTATCCTAAAGATCATGAATTGTTTAGCAATGATAATAAAAAAGTTCCCGGTAAATTCAAAGATGAATTAGGTGGTGAAGAAATGATAGAGTTCATAGGTATTAGATCTAAATTGTATTCATATTAAACTAAAACTCATGAAACTAAAAAGTTAAAAGGAATAACCAAAAGTGTAGTAGAAAAGAATATTCATTTCAAAGATTACATCAATTGTATATTCAATGAAGAAGTTAGAAAACATAAGATGAGATGTTTAAGATCTGAAGATCATGAAATATTTATTGAAGAAATTGAAAAGATAAGTCTAAACCCATTTGATGATAAAAGATATATTTTAGATGATGGAATTCATACAGTTGCTTATGGTTGTAATTTAGATGAATACTTAAAATTTAAAAGAGAAGAAACAAAAGAGAACGAGATAATGAAAAGAATTCTAACGTGTTAATCAAATTTTAATAAAAATATGTATTATAAATGGAGAGTAAACAGACGCACAGTGAGAAAAACTAATTATTTCTAGATAGAATAAAAGATACTACAAATGTAAAATCTGTAGATTATAAATTCAAAAAGTTAACAGAATTAACAATTCATAAGAAATATCTAATTACAAATATTGATACAGTTACTAATAACTATGGAGATCAATTAGTTATACACTTAGAATATGAAGGATTAAAAGGAAATACACATAAATTCAGAACATATTTACCAGATAGATTTCATAGATTATCAAGTGAAGACCTAGAAGAATTATGTTCTGGTGATTTCTATTTCGTATACAAAAGTAAGAATGAAAAGGGGCACCATGAAATAGATTTCGAATAAGAAAATATGTAAAATAAATGGTAGAATTAAAAGAATACAGAATATTTGTAGATTCTAGAAGACTTACAAATTATAAATCACATAATTTACTAGTTCAATTAGATAGAGAATTTAAGAATTGTGTAGATTTAAAATTAGTAAATATAAGTTTATGTAATTCTTTTTATAATATAACGGATAAAACTATTGAAGATAATACTTTTTTAATTCATATTAGAAATGTAAATAAATGGTTTCATATAATTTTAAAACCAGGATTATATAATTTAGAAACATTAGCTCAAGAAATTAATAGAAGAGCACGGTTGAAAATTAGAAGAGAAGATACATTTTTGATTAGATTTATAAAAAGTGATAGCACAAATAAAATTAAAATAAAGGTATATGATGAAAGTCAACATGCATTTATGGTAAAAAAAACCTATAGCTAAACTGTTAGGAATTGCACCAGATACTGTTACAGGAAACGTAGATGGTAATTCAAATATAATACCTTTTACACACTTTTATATTTATTGCAATTTAATCGAGCCTACAAAAACTTTCGAAGCAACTAAAGAAACAATTTGTAATTCTAGTATACTAAATATTTTACCGCTAAAAATGTTAAACAATTTGGAACTCAAATAAATTATAATTTAACAGAATGTGATTTTAAACCTTGCATTCCTAAATTTAATAATTTTAAATTAGAAATAAGAAATCATAATGGTTATTTAATTGATTTGAATAACTTTCCTGTGATATGTGAATTAGTTATAAGATGTAGAGAGTAATTTTTTTCACTATATAAATGAATATAACTGTTGGGCCGAGCATATGTTTTGGATTTGATTTTAAACATGAGAAAGAAATGAAATTTAACATTACTGATGTAATTACACATATCAAAAATATTACATTTTCTAATGAAACAACATTTGAGTATGAAAAAACAATAGATAAAGAAACTTTTAATGTAGAAAAGATTACTAATTTAATTAGAGAATCTTTAAGATTTTATGAATTAGATGAAGATTTTATTATAGATGATATTAAAAAAATAATAATTGAAATATATACAAATGAAACTAGTAATGAAATAAATGTTGAATTAATCATAAATAAGTTAACTAAATATTTTGAAAATAGTAATTTTTTTGATTAATAAATCAGTGATAATAAGTGGATAATAACTGGATTATATAATGGAGCTTACTATCAGTTGGAACCGTTGGTTATTCAATGGTATTAAAAAAAGTATTCAAAATGGGAAGTGTTAATGTTGATAGATTTGATATAAATGATATTTTAAAATTAACATTAGCAGTTACTTTATCTAATTTAACTATTGATTATTTGGAGAAACAAAAATATATTCCTCCCATATAAATGCGTAATTATTTTACTAAATAAATGGCTTCTGCAGTTATAACTATTATAGGATCGGCAATTGTTAACGCTTTAGCATTTACTGGTGGTGGTTATTTATTTATTTAAGCATATTGATAAAAATGGATCATTATCAGAACAAAAAAGACATAACTTAGCATTAGAAAAATATAATAAAGCTGCAGAAGAATATAGAGAAAAGAGACAAAACTATATGGATTACATCAATAAAGAATTATATGATCAGCAGATTTCACATAGAGATTTTCAATCAGTTGATGATGCAATGAGTTTATATAACGCAGTAACCAATAAAGAAAAATTACATCTATTCAAACCTAAATTATCAGATTATTATACCCCAAGTAATGAACAGAAGAAATATGAAATAATTTGGATTTTAGGTGGAACAGTTATATTTGTTGCTTATAAGTTTACTAATTAGTAATTTTTTTGGCTAAATAAATGGATGATAAAGTTGATAACAGAATATCAAACAAATATTAGAATTTGAAAGTGACTTAAAGATAAAAAAGAAAAAATATTTAAAAAGTAAAATTATATATTATTTGATTATAAGTGGTTCGGTTACAATTAGTTCTGTAATAACATTTCTAGCAATATTCAGCCCATTAACACCTTTAGCTATATCAATTGGTGTGTTAGGATTAAGTTCAAGTGTTTTAACTGGTATAAGTTCAAAATTGAATATAAAAAGTAATAAAGAAAGAATTAAAACTAATATAAAAGAAATTAATAAATTAAAGAATACACTAGATTATATAATAAGTTTAAATGGCCATATAACAGTTGAAGAACAAGATAAATTATTAAAAGAATTAATAAATTATTAATTTTTTAATTATATAAATGGCAGATAGTTTTCCAAAAGCTTTCCAATATAATAAATCAATTAAATATAATATTCCAGCAATAGATTTTAATAAAGATATTACATATAGAAATGAAGTGTTAAATTCATTAATTGATTTATATATTACTTATTACTTACTTTTATGTTACTGAAAGTAATAATTTTCATGTAAAGATGGAAAATAGATTTAAATGAGGCAAAACAATGGTTATTAAAATCTAATATGAAGTATTGGCAGAACCAATTAAATTTTGCTGTTTATTGCGCAACAATAGGATGTGGAATTAGTTGGAATGATCATTTAAACAAACCAAGTTTACTATTGATGTTATCACTTTTTAGATTTCATACATATTTTCAAATAAAATTAATATTAGATGAATTAGAATGTCCTCTACCAGGTTCAAAATATTTTAAAGAATTGAATAATAATATTAATTTTTCTAGGTTTTATAAAATATGTAATGAATTTAATATTAATTCAAATAAAGATTTTAGAGCAAAAATTGGAACAATGGGTGGATTAGGAATATTATATACTAAAGAATTTGGAAAAATAATGACAAATTCAGATATAAGAACTCTAAATTGGAATGAATTACCAAAATATTATAATAATATACAACAACAAAACAATAATGGTTGGGTTAATTTCATTTTAGAAAATGGTGAAGGTTTTACTAAAGCTGGTATACAAAGAATAAATCAATCTATTAGAACTTATTTAATTTGTATTTTAGGTGCGCAAGTTGAAACAAGATCCCCAATAATTGGAAATGATAACACTTCATTCGATGCGCAGAAACAATTCAAAGTATTATTCGAAGATTCAATTCATAATGATAAAAATAGATCGATTCCAGAAAACATGGTAAGATATCAAAATTATTTAGATAAATCACATATTAGATTAAATTATTGTATAGGCCCTAATCTATTCATTATTTCTAATGATTTAGTATTAAAGATGGGAAATATAATTGGTTACAATAATCTAATTAAAACTGCAACAATAAATAATTCATTTGGATTGAATGATATAAATAAAAAGATAATTACTGCTCCAAAATTAATGGAAGGTGAAAAAAATAAAAAACATATTCAATCAACTGAAACTAAAACTAATAATATTAAATTAAATAATGATTCTAAAATAAAAGATTACAATACATCAGAAAATATAAAAACTGATAATATTCAACATGATATAATCAAAACTAATGATGATAATAAATCCCATGAAAATACTAAATTAGCTTTAACTTGTATAGGAATTGTAATCGGAGGAATATTATATTTTAAATTTTAATTTTTTATTATGTAAATGGCAGAAGGTGGAGAAGATATTCCATTGGATCCTTTAGATGAACCCGGTATAAGTGATGAACAACCACCTGATTTTGATGAAACAAGTTTTAGTAATGATAATAAAATAGAATATAATTCTAATTTAGCAGATAGTGGTTCTAAAGCCACATCAACAGAAGAACATGATAGAAGAACTATATCGAGAATACCTACTGAAAATTTTGACCCAGGTTTAGTAAAAAAAAGATTAGATTATAATGAATATATTTATAAATTCAAACCTGCATTTGAAAGATCTGGGTATAATATAAGTAATAGAGGTGCTGAACTTTTAATAGAAGATTTAAAACTTTTTAAAGGTAAATGTTATTATAATTTGGATGGTGATTATTATATTGATATCACTGATCATAGAACAAAACTACCTAAAATAATAGCGGAATCAACTTTGAAAAATTTAGAAACAGAAAGAATTAAGAGAATAAGTATTAGTAATGAAATAACTGATATTACAAAAGAAGAAAGAAAGGATAATATAGGAGTATTCAGTGAAAGAATTGATAACTTATTAAAAATGATAAATACAAATTCAGAAACAGAAATGGAAGAGTATAGAGATCGATTAAATAAATTAAGATCTTCAACACCAGAAACATCGAGAAGAGATATTCAACAAATTGATAATGATTCAAATCAATTAGAATTAGTGAAACATTATGATAAAATGTTTGATGCAGTTCATTCATTTGACGAAGAGATGAATAGTATTTTAGATACACCCGGCACTGAAACTGGAATAAATCGAATACAATCTTTACTAGAAAAAGGATTTCTTAAATTAACTGATGATGAATTGGAAGCATTTCCTGAACAAACACGAAGAGAAATTAAAGGTATTCAAGAATCAGCTGATGAAAATGCTAATATTAATATGAGATTTTCTAAAATAACCATGTTAGAAAAAGAATTTGCTATCGCAAATGAAAAATTAGAACAATTAAAATTAGATAAAAATCTTCAATCAATCGAGGAAGCTAATTATGAAAGCAGAAAGTTAGCTTTAGAAAAAGAAACAGATGATTTAAAATATAACATAAAATTACAAAAAGAAGAAAGAGATACATTATTAAAATCATATGATCTTAATCATATTAAAAAATTAAAAGTTATTTTTAAAGATTTGTTGATAAAACCAAATTCTAAAATATCATTAAAAGACAGAATAAGATTATTATTTAAGTTAGAAGGTATAACAATTCTTTCCATTCTAACATCTGTAACTATGGTATTTACAACAATTGGTTTAGCAATATCAAATGCTTTGAAATCTACACCTACTCCAAATAAACCAGATAAACCCCCGAATGATATTAATTCTACACAAGATAAAGTTAAGGATGGTTTAAAGAAATTAGCAAAATATTTATGGGAACTATCAAAGAAATCTGCTGCAGCATTGCCAGGAGTTATTGCATTAATTGTTGGTTTTATATTGAAATCTGCAGGAAACATTATTAACTTTGCTGCTGAACATATTATTTTATTTTTAATTACAGTTGTAAGTGCTATTATTTTTGGTTTAGTAAACATGATCAAAAATAAATAATTAATTTTTTTGTTAAATAAATGAGTGGGAGTTATATCAATCCTTCTAAGAATCATAGAATATCTAATGCTAAAGCAGAAAGATCACATCATATAATTACTCATAACCCTTCTAATATTAATCCTGATGAAACTTTATATGTTAGAATTCCTCGATTAACACAAAATACTTTTTATGTTCCAAATAGTATTTATTTATCAGCCGATATAAAAGTAACCGGTAATAATAATAATTATGTTGTTGATAATGTTGGAAGATATTTGATTAAAAAGTTAACAATAAAGATTGGTCCAGAAACAGTTTTCTCATTAGATGATTATAATTTATTTATGCATTATAAAGATTTATGGTTAACTAAAGAAAATAGAAATAATATGATATTTCAAGGAATCCAATCAGAAATCCAAAATAAATTAAGATCAGGAGCTAATGACGCAATAGTAACTCGTGCCACAGATAATTTGATTAAAAAGATTTATGGAAGCAAATATAAAATTCCATTAGACTTTGAATTGATAAATAACAATGCGCCTTTATATAAATATGCAATTCAAGAAGACGTTATATTCGAAATAACATTTGCTCCTGTTAATGAAATCGTAATATCTAGCGTTAATAAAGATATGAGTTATAAATTATCGAATATATGTTTAGAATATGATACAGTAACTGATGAAAATATTTCAAGTATAATTCAAACTCAATACAATCAAGGATTTTCATTATTATATGATTATATTGATGAATTTAAAACTGTAACTATTAATGCAAATGATGAAATTATTAATGAGAACTTCCCAAGAAGATCTATTAAAGGTATATTAATATTTTTTACCATTGCAAAATATACTAATGGTGCAATAAATGTTGATAATTATTATAATCCTGAAATAACAAAAGTAGAAATAACTATCGAAGGAATAGCAAATAAAATATTTTGTCAAGGAATGAGAATGATTGATCAATCGCCAGAAATTAGAAAACATTTTTTGAATGAAAAAGTAAAATCATCTGAAAATTGTAACATTAATCAAATTGATTATTATACCGGTAATAAATATGCATTATGGTTAGATTTTAGAACAACAGAGGATAATTCATTACATGGTTCTGGAAAAAAATTACACAACACAAAGATGGAATACAATTATTCATGACAAAGAATAAAGGAATCGAAAATTTTAAAATGCACATTTATATTATATCTGACGCGCAATTAAATATTGTAAATTCTCAATTAAATAGTGTTATGTATTAAAATTTTAACTTTAATAAAAATATATATAATAAATGGAAGGTGGTAAAGTATATAAACATATTCCATACATCGATACATTGATGGTTTATATTATGTAATACCTTGTAATATAGCTTTGATATTTGATCCTATTTTCAAAATTTATAAAACTAAACTAATAGAAATCGATAATAATAAAAGTGGTGTTGTTGATAATTTAAGTAATGTAATACCTTCTACATCTAATAATGTAATACCTTCTACATCTAATAATGTAATACCCTCTTCATCTAATAATGTAATACCTTCTACATCTAATAATGTAATACCTTCTACATCTAATAATGCAATAATATTAAATGTTAGTGAAAATATGAATTATTGTGATTATTGTAAAGGCGAATTTTCAAACGCTACATCAAATTGGAATAAACATATGAATACAAGGGTACATATAAATAATGTTATAGAACGTGTTGGTTTAAAAGAATTTATAGAACACCCATTTAGATATGTTACAAAGTTTGTTTCAAATCAAAAAGTAAATGGTAAAGAATTATATAAAGATTTATTATTAGCAACACCTAATAAAGATGAATTAGATTTAACCGATGCTAATAAAATATTAGAATCAAACACTGTAAATGAAATATTAGGAGCAAACACTTATATAGATAATAATGAAAATACAGGAAAGCGCATTGATAATAAAGATTCTATGAAACTTAAATCAGAAAATAAAGATATAGTTGAGATGACTAATAAGTATATCAATAAACCAATTATTTATGAAGATACGGTATAGCATTTGAATAAATTGTTAGGGTCTGATGATGAATTGGAGAGTGATGATGAAAGTGATTCAGAAAGTAATTATCTAACACTCAAAAAGTAATAAAGGTTGAAAATTGTATAAAATAATAGTAAATAAAAAAGGGGGTTTTAAGTAATTAAGGTATCTAATAGGGTATCAGGTATTAGGGTATCTAATAGGGTATCTAATAGGGTATCTAATACATAGGTATATTTTAAACATATTTCAATATTTATATTTGTATGAGTTAGATTTTTAAACATTAAAGGTGTTAGTAAAGTTTTATTGAAATAATTCATACATATTCATGAATAACATATAAATGAATAACTTCTAAAATAAATTTAGTAAAAAAATATGTATAATAAATGGAATCAGAACAACCACATACTATAAATATTAGAAATAACACTGGCGTCATAAATATATACTACAAGAAGTGTTCTAAGTGTGAATTAGATAAATTAGCTTTAACAGAATTTAGTAAGCGTAAGATTAGCAAAGATGGTTTTCAATATTGCTGTAAAACTTGTACTAAACTATATACCAAACAATATCGAGAAGATAATAGAGAAGCTTACAATGATTATATGACAGAAGATATGAGAGTAAGATATCAAACAGATATTAATTTTAGATTAAAACAATGCTTAAGATCTAGATTAACACAATTATTCAACAAAGAAACACATTCAGAAACATTATCTAATTTATTGGGTTGTTCAGATGAATTTCTCAAATCATGGATTATATTTCAATTCGATGATAAAATGAATATAGATAATTATGGTGAATACTTTCATATTGATCACGTGTTACCAATATCTAGATTTAACATGAATGATGAATACAATAAAAAACTTATTTGGAGTTGGAAGAATTTAAGACCTTTAGAAAAGAAGGAAAACATAATTAAATCTAACAAACTAGATTCATAGTTATATTTAGATCAACTGGATAAAGCAAAGACATTTGTTGAATTATGGAATTTAACACATAATGAAAAATACGTTGAATGTTAAACGCTTAGAAAACCGGTTACTCTCGATCTATGTCAAACCGCCTGTATGTAATTGTATTAGGTTGTTTACAAAAACATCTGTGCCGCATTTCATATTCAGTTGAATGGGGTGTATCTCATTTGAATATTGATCGAATGTTCTATTTCAGTTAAAAAGGATTAATCGATAACATTACAAAGGAACATCTGTTGCACCAGACAGTGTTTAGCTAGTGAATAACTGGCAGTTATAAACGCGCAGCACATAAGCATAGGAACGTATAGGATATTCTCTCTATAAACACAATTTTAGGAGTTTACAGTTATAAATGTAAGTACTGTTTTTGTTGTTATTAAGGCGTTGGGAAACGCTAAACATGTAAAACTTATCCTGGTAAGATGCGCCACAAAATGGTCATGTTTAAGTGCTGTAATTAATATTTTACAACTACAACTTCAAGTTAGTTTTATTCTACGCTAGATATTTATCTTTTAGATAACAAAGTGAAGGCCATTGGATCAAGAAAGTGAAGATAGATGGATGTGGAATCAGAAATAATGGATATTTCAACTCATGAGACTGTAGCAGTTTAGCCTTACTGTATAGGCTTTCAATGCATTACGTTTGCCGGAATTTCAATTGCGTCATTCAGCTGTTGTTAATGTCACACACAGTGACAGATGTTGTATTATACTTTATTGATTCCTGCATTCCACGCATACCTTACCGCTCGGCTGCCGAGCGGCTTGGAATGTGGAAATCGATAATGATTGTAGAATAAAATATATGTGTGGTTATGAAATAGTATTTCCATCAGTGGTTTCTTTGAATTTATTTTCAGTTTTAGGATTTATTATCAAGGATCGGAAATGACTTATCTGGACAGTTATAATTACTGCTCCTAATAGATAGACAATAGTAGTGAGATATTAAATCCTAATTTAAATAAAAAGTATTTAAAAAACTATAACTTCAACTAGCTAGTGAATTCTATTATATTTTTAATACTTTCTTTTCAAAAGAGAATACTTTATATTTTGAATAGATTCAAATAGAAATTCTTTAAATTGAAATAGCTAGTATCAGTAGTCAATACTAGAATTCTTTAACTTTAACTATCTAGTATCATAGATAGAGATACATTATTAAAATCATATGATCTTAATCATATTAAAAAATTAAAAGTTATTTTTAAAGATTTGTTGATAAAACCAAATTCTAAAATATCATTAAAAGACAGAATAAGATTATTATTTAAGTTAGAAGGTATAACAATTCTTTCCATTCTAACATCTGTAACTATGGTATTTACAACAATTGGTTTAGCAATATCAAATGCTTTGAAATCTACACCTACTCCAAATAAACCAGATAAACCCCCGAATGATATTAATTCTACACAAGATAAAGTTAAGGATGGTTTAAAGAAATTAGCAAAATATTTATGGGAACTATCAAAGAAATCTGCTGCAGCATTGCCAGGAGTTATTGCATCAATTGTTGGTTTTATATTGAAATCTGCAGGAAACATTATTAACTTTGCTGCTGAACATATTATTTTATTTTTAATTACAGTTGTAAGTGCTATTATTTTTGGTTTAGTAAACATGATCAAAAATAAATAATTAATTTTTTTGTTAAATAAATGAGTGGGAGTTATATCAATCCTTCTAAGAATCATAGAATATCTAATGCTAAAGCAGAAAGATCACATCATATAATTACTCATAACCCTTCTAATATTAATCCTGATGAAACTTTATATGTTAGAATTCCTCGATTAACACAAAATACTTTTTATGTTCCAAATAGTATTTATTTATCAGCCGATATAAAAGTAACCGGTAATAATAATAATTATGTTGTTGATAATGTTGGAAGATATTTGATTAAAAAGTTAACAATAAAGATTGGTCCAGAAACAGTTTTCTCATTAGATGATTATAATTTATTTATGCATTATAAAGATTTATGGTTAACTAAAGAAAATAGAAATAATATGATATTTCAAGGAATCCAATCAGAAATCCAAAATAAATTAAGATCAGGAGCTAATGACGCAATAGTAACTCGTGCCACAGATAATTTGATTAAAAAGATTTATGGAAGCAAATATAAAATTCCATTAGACTTTGAATTGATAAATAACAATGCGCCTTTATATAAATATGCAATTCAAGAAGACGTTATATTCGAAATAACATTTGCTCCTGTTAATGAAATCGTAATATCTAGCGTTAATAAAGATATGAGTTATAAATTATCGAATATATGTTTAGAATATGATACAGTAACTGATGAAAATATTTCAAGTATAATTCAAATTCTATACAATCAAGGATTTTCATTATTATATGATTATATTGATGAATTTAAAACTGTAACTATTAATGCAAATGATGAAATTATTAATGAGAACTTCCCAAGAAGATCTATTAAAGGTATATTAATATTTTTTACCATTGCAAAATATACTAATGGTGCAATAAATGTTGATAATTATTATAATCCTGAAATAACAAAAGTAGAAATAACTATCGAAGGAATAGCAAATAAAATATTTTGTCAAGGAATGAGAATGATTGATCAATCGCCAGAAATTAGAAAACATTTTTTGAATGAAAAAGTAAAATCATCTGAAAATTGTAACATTAATCAAATTGATTATTATACCGGTAATAAATATGCATTATGGTTAGATTTTAGAACAACAGAGGATAATTCATTACATGGTTCTGGAAAAAAATTACACAACACAAAGATGGAATACAATTATTCATGACAAAGAATAAAGGAATCGAAAATTTTAAAATGCACATTTATATTATATCTGACGCGCAATTAAATATTGTAAATTCTCAATTAAATAGTGTTATGTATTAAAATTTTAACTTTAATAAAAATATATATAATAAATGGAAGGTGGTAAAGTATATAAACATATTCCATACATCGATACATTGATGGTTTATATTATGTAATACCTTGTAATATAGCTTTGATATTTGATCCTATTTTCAAAATTTATAAAACTAAACTAATAGAAATCGATAATAATAAAAGTGGTGTTGTTGATAATTTAAGTAATGTAATACCTTCTACATCTAATAATGTAATACCTTCTACATCTAATAATGTAATACCCTCTACATCTAATAATGTAATACCTTCTACATCTAATAATGTAATACCTTCTACATCTAATAATGCAATAATATTAAATGTTAGTGAAAATATAAATTATTGTGATTATTGTAAAGGCGAATTTTCAAACGCTACATCAAATTGGAATAAACATATGAATACAAGGGTACATATAAATAATGTTATAGAACGTGTTGGTTTAAAAGAATTTATAGAACACCCATTTAGATATGTTACAAAGTTTGTTTCAAATCAAAAAGTAAATGGTAAAGAATTATATAAAGATTTATTATTAGCAACACCTAATAAAGATGAATTAGATTTAACCGATGCTAATAAAATATTAGAATCAAACACTGTAAATGAAATATTAGGAGCAAACACTTATATAGATAATAATGAAAATACAGGAAAGCGCATTGATAATAAAGATTCTATGAAACTTAAATCAGAAAATAAAGATATAGTTGAGATGACTAATAAGTATATCAATAAACCAATTATTTATGAAGATACGGTATAGCATTTGAATAAATTGTTAGGGTCTGATGATGAATTGGAGAGTGATGATGAAAGTGATTCAGAAAGTAATTATCTAACACTCAAAAAGTAATAAAGGTTGAAAATTGTATAAAATAATAGTAAATAAAAAAGGGGGTTTTAAGTAATTAAGGTATCTAATAGGGTATCAGGTATTAGGGTATCTAATAGGGTATCTAATAGGGTATCTAATACATAGGTATATTTTAAACATATTTCAATATTTATATTTGTATGAGTTAGATTTTTAAACATTAAAGGTGTTAGTAAAGTTTTATTGAAATAATTCATACATATTCATGAATAACATATAAATGAATAACTTCTAAAATAAATTTAGTAAAAAAATATGTATAATAAATGGAATCAGAACAACCACATACTATAAATATTAGAAATAACACTGGCGTCATAAATATATACTACAAGAAGTGTTCTAAGTGTGAATTAGATAAATTAGCTTTAACAGAATTTAGTAAGCGTAAGATTAGCAAAGATGGTTTTCAATATTGCTGTAAAACTTGTACTAAACTATATACCAAACAATATCGAGAAGATAATAGAGAAGCTTACAATGATTATATGACAGAAGATATGAGAGTAAGATATCAAACAGATATTAATTTTAGATTAAAACAATGCTTAAGATCTAGATTAACACAATTATTCAACAAAGAAACACATTCAGAAACATTATCTAATTTATTGGGTTGTTCAGATGAATTTCTCAAATCATGGATTATATTTCAATTCGATGATAAAATGAATATAGATAATTATGGTGAATACTTTCATATTGATCACGTGTTACCAATATCTAGATTTAACATGAATGATGAATACAATAAAAAACTTATTTGGAGTTGGAAGAATTTAAGACCTTTAGAAAAGAAGGAAAACATAATTAAATCTAACAAACTAGATTCATAGTTATATTTAGATCAACTGGATAAAGCAAAGACATTTGTTGAATTATGGAATTTAACACATAATGAAAAATACGTTGAATGTTAAACGCTTAGAAAACCGGTTACTCTCGATCTATGTCAAACCGCCTGTATGTAATTGTATTAGGTTGTTTACAAAAACATCTGTGCCGCATTTCATATTCAGTTGAATGGGGTGTATCTCATTTGAATATTGATCGAATGTTCTATTTCAGTTAAAAAGGATTAATCGATAACATTACAAAGGAACATCTGTTGCACCAGACAGTGTTTAGCTAGTGAATAACTGGCAGTTATAAACGCGCAGCACATAAGCATAGGAACGTATAGGATATTCTCTCTATAAACACAATTTTAGGAGTTTACAGTTATAAATGTAAGTACTGTTTTTGTTGTTATTAAGGCGTTGGGAAACGCTAAACATGTAAAACTTATCCTGGTAAGATGCGCCACAAAATGGTCATGTTTAAGTGCTGTAATTAATATTTTACAACTACAACTTCAAGTTAGTTTTATTCTACGCTAGATATTTATCTTTTAGATAACAAAATGAAGGCCATTGAATCAAGAAAGTGAAGATAGATGGATGTGGAATCAGAAATAATGGATATTTCAACTCGTGAGACTGTAGCAGTTTAGCCTTACTGTATAGGCTTTCAATGCATTACGTTTGCCGAAATTTCAATTGCGTCATTCAGCTGTTGTTAATGTCACACACAGTGACAGATGTTGTATTATACTTTATTGATTCCTGCATTCCACGCATACCTTACCGCTCGGCTGCCGAGCGGCTTGGAATGTGGAAATCGATAATGATTGTAGAATAAAATATATGTGTGGTTATGAAATAGTATTTCCATCAGTGGTTTCTTTGAATTTATTTTCAGTTTTAGGATTTATTATCAAGGATCGGAAATGACTTATCTGGACAGTTATAATTACTGCTCCTAATAGATAGACAATAGTAGTGAGATATTAAATCCTAATTTAAATAAAAAGTATTTAAAAAACTATAACTTCAACTAGCTAGTGAATTCTATTATATTTTTAATACTTTCTTTTCAAAAGAGAATACTTTATATTTTGAATAGATTCAAATAGAAATTCTTTAAATTGAAATAGCTAGTATCAGTAGTCAATACTAGAATTCTTTAACTTTAACTATCTAGTATCATTTTATAATACTTATAATATTTTTTTGCTTTTTTTCTCTAATATAAATGTCAAAGAAATCGAGTAAGAATAGTATTGATATTGAAATAACATTAGATGATTTAGGTATTAGTGATAATAAGGATCCAGTTGTTTCTAATTCTATTCAAGTTAATAACAATATTGATTATGAATACTATTTATATTGTAAACACCATCTTGAGTTACTAATTGCAGGCAGAAAATCTAAACAATTTTTAACTAAGACCATTACTTTTCAAGAACTAGACTCTATGAAACCCAATAAAGTAATAAAATATTTTAAGATTTATGAAGAAGCTAGATTGGCTCGAATAAATGATTCTATTTCAGATAGTATTATAAAATGTTATTCAAAATTATGTAACCGGTTAATGACAATTAATGATGAAAATAAATTATATAGTGATTTGAAAAATGACTACTTAGTTATGACTGAATTACAAAAATGGGTCGGCTATGCTTCATTTCAATTAGGATCGGTTATGACATTAATTTCTACTGGCGTCATAACATTTTCGAACATCAAGCCTATGGAATATAAATCAGGTAAGAACGAAACAGATGTACTACAACCAAATGGTGAAACAGAAAATGAATCAGAACAAAAATTAACTAAAATAAATGAGTGATACCGTTAAGAAAAAGGCTAGATCCGAGAAACAAATTAAATGGGCAAGAGAATTAGGTAAAAGATCTTCAGAATTAAAAAAGCTAAGAAAAAGAAATTAACTGATATAAATGAATCACCTGATATTGATACAAATAATAATCCATCTAATTCTTCTAATGCTGGAAGTAATTATAAATTATATATTACAATTGGATTAGTAACAGTTATTATATTATCCGGTGTAATATATAAATATAAGTATAAATCTGATTATAACAATAATGGTTCCAATGATAATAAACCTATTATACCAGAAAATAAGTCAAATCATACAGCCATTGAAACTAAATCTAAATTATTATTAATGGATTAAAATAAGATGAAAAAAGAACAATATTTAAGAGATTTATATTACAATCCAGAAAGTGAAGTATCATATTCTAACGTTTCAGAATTATGGAATAAAATTAAATCTGATAATGAAAATGGTGATATAAAATATAATGAATTAAAATCATGGTTACAAAATCAACCAACATATCAAATCCATAAGAAAATGGATAAAACTTATTTAACAAGAAAAGTTATGGTTTCATATATCGATCAACAATGGCAAGCAGATTTAATTGATATGAAGAACTTAGAAGAATACAACAAAGGATATTTCTGGATATTAAATGTTATAGACATATTCAGTAGATACGCATGGTCAATTCCAATCAAAAATAAAACTAGAAAAGAAGTGACAAATGCTTTTAAATCTATATTTAAAGAAGCCATTCCAGATAAGATACAATTTGATGAAGGTAAGGAATTCTATAACAAACATTTTAAAAAACTATTATCTGATAACGATGTGGAATATTTTTCAACACATTCAGTTAAAAAAGCATCTATTATAGAAAGATTTAATAAAACATTGAAAACTAGAATGTGGAAATATTTTACTGCTAATGAAACATATAAATATATCGATGTGTTAGATGATTTAGTGAAAGGTTATAATAATTCTAAACATAGTTCTATAAATATGAAACCTATACAAGCTAGAAAAGAAGATAATTCAGAAATAGTTTGGAATAATTTATATGGTGCGTTTGTTACACATGATTTTGGTGAACCTAAATTTAAAATTGGACAACACGTTAGAATATCTAAATATAGAAAAACATTTTATAAAGGTTATACCCCAAATTTTACAGAAGAAATATTCAAGATTAAAAAGATAATATTAACTAAACCATTTGTTTATAAACTAGAAGATCTAAAAGATGAAGAAATGTTAGGTTATTTCTATGAACAAGAATTATCATTTGTACCAAATCGAGATGAAATAGAATACAAAATAGAAAAAGTATTGAAATTAAAAACTCTTAAAGGAAAAAAGTATTCTTTGGTGAAATATAAAGGATACGATGATAAATTTAATGAATGGATTTTATCTAGTAAAATTAAAAGAATAAATGAATAAAGATTTATTTATATTTGAACCGCATAATATGTTAGTTACTGGAGTAACAAACTGTGGTAAAACACATTTCATATTAGATTTGTTAGAAACTATTTATAAGAATCATTTTGATAATATAATATTATTCTGTCCTATTTATGAAATGAATAAAACATATAATAGAGATATAGTTAAGATGAAAAAGTTTATTATATTAGATCCTAAAATAGTAAAAGAAAATTTGGATAATTGTATAAAAATAGCAATTGATACTTATAAAGGATCAAATACATTATTCATTGTAGATGATTGCGCTAATTTACATGATTCAAAAGTGAGAGAAAGTGAGTTATGTTATTTAGCTTTCTCTGGAAGACATTTCGGGATAACAACATGGGTTTTAAATCAAAAATATAATTCAATTGTTAAAGACTTTAGGGAGAATATAAGATTTCTTGTTTTATTTTATAACAAAGATAGAAAATCTATGCAACAATCATTGGAAGAAAATCAAATTATACCTACTGAATTACATGATGAATATATGAATAAATTAAAGAATAATAAAGGTTCAAAATTATTACTGAGACTACAATTTCCCTATGAATATAAGTTTATAAAATATTGTTGTAAATTTATCTATATATCTATTTTATAAGAGCTTACACTTTTAAATGTTATTCATGTATATGAATATTTTAAGAGTAATAGGGATAATAGGCTTTCATATCAAAGGTTGAAGGGGCGAGTGAGTAAAAAAATGAAAATAATAATAATTTACAGTTGGATTAGGAGTGTGCGCGACTAATTCAACTGTAAATTATTTTTATTTTCATTTTTTTACGAGCTCGACCCCTCGACCTTTGGTATGAAAGCCTATTATCCCTATTACTGACATGAATTGTCCATTAGTAAATGGGCGGTATCGCTATAGCTGTGCGAAATAGTATTGCTAAATATAGCTGCAAAGTAGCGATGGCGGGTTTTCTCCAAAGCCATTCACTAGGATGATGGGAATTGTAGTAAATTGAAATACTGATACATAGAATAAAATGCATTGACAGATTCGAACCTAATATGCAACCACTGTGTAAACGTCAAATGTGATTCAGCCTTGAAACCGAACATACGCGGACATACAATCAACAAATAAGAATTTATTCGACCAGGCATTTATTTTGGCATTCAAACATCATGATCCAATATTATCACCACGCTAAAAATGGATAGATTTAAGAAGTTAATGTTTTTATTGAAATATTTGAATAAATACATATATTGTAGTTTAGATCCAATCAATAAATTATGAATTGATTTGGTCTGGGTCTCGACCGATGTTGATTGCGGCTTTTATGTTTTACAAATTGTATAATGATAAACAATTTATACCTGCAACATGTGTGTTAATATCAAACCTATTCCACTAGTTGCGTGTGTTTCCTAATAAACGAAGAGTCACTCTTGATCTTTGTTATTAGAAAAGTAATGTTCATTTAGTTATAGAAATTCATTACCTTTTTGAAAATTCTATTATAATATTTGTTCTGTCCTTATTTTTATTACTGCATGAACCAATGATATGCTTTGTAAATATGATGTAATAAAATAAATTTGAATTTGAATTCGATTTGAATATGAGAATCAAGAATAACTTGTGTTTTTTCCACTTGTCTTACTTGTCTCTCGTTAACAGTTCCAGAGTTCAATCACAATCAAATCAAAATTGGCTAAAAGTACATAGGACTAAATGAAATAAACTGTCACTGCAAATCTATTCCAGTGTTATTGTCGATCGTGTTGAATCACTTTGATTGAGTTGAAAGAATCAGATCTTCTATGGCGCAGCATCAGTCGAAAGAGTGATATCTTGGTGTTGACTGTCCTTGACCATCTAACTCCATGCGTTTGCCGTTGGAATCAGCATCATATCCACGTAAACTGCAAAATATTCACACAACATGAAAATCTACAGTACATGTATACAGTAATCAAACTTTCACCGATTTTTGGATATTTGAATGAACGTTAGGCTTATTTCAGTATTCTAAAGCAGGAAATAAGCCCAATCAATAGGCCCTATTCCTATTGGTACAATTGTATAATGCGTACGGCTGTACCGTACACTTATCAGTCAAGATTGGAGAAATCGGTATACCAAACCTATGTACAGCTAAATGTACAGGCCTACAATGATTTCTGGTATACAAGCCGTGACCACATTAACGTTTTGGATCCAGGAAGAAAGCCACTAAATATTTGGATGGATATATGAAAGCTGTGGGTACTGGAGTGTGTAATGGGTAGTGTAGTGTGATCTGTGTGCATTTGTGGCCAGCACACAGATCACATTGTTCATTGGGGTTTAGTCCAGGACTCGCGAGATTTTCAACAACACGGAAGTAACGTGTAATAAATGATGACTTGAATTGCATGACTACCTACCACCCCTCATTATTGTTGGAAAACTAAACGTTCCGCACTGACTAAAGATTAGTAATAATAATTAATAACATTTTAGAAATGGCCAGAATTTTAACTTAGGTTCTATCTCATTTTTATTTTACAATTGCGATTGGTATAATTTTTTTTTAAACGGCCGTTAAGGCTTCGTGTTTCGTCTGCAATTCACTGCAAATAGTTACGCAACTACGCACATTTCAGTGTTTTTGGCAGCTGTACACTCAATCGGAACCGTTCGTGACTAGCTTCACTGCGGAATTATCATTAATTAACATCGCCATATCACATCATCAACTTATATCGTGCCTTAAAACCCTAACAGCCGAAATAATTGAAATACACACACGATATCTATCATTGAAAATTGAGAGAGTGGCCGTGTTTGTGTTCTGCTGCTTCGCGTAAATCCCGCGCGGTGGCGCAACCGCGCGGAGTGGGGCCGATACGTCTAGGTTTGACTATTAATATCAGCAGGTCAGAGAAGGCCTGGTTAAATTTAATCACATGGCTTATATCAATTAGCCTTTCTGCCTGTGACTACTTCAGTGTATTATTTTAATGATAGGCCTATCGAGTGAATAGTGCATCAGACTGAATTAGACTTTGGGCTAGTCCTGATCAAATCCTAGCCATGTGATAACGGTACCAGTTATAGTAACATCAGTGTAGGGCCGACGAGAGTTTATGTTTGTAGTACGTGGCCGTAGGCATGGTAGCTTATCGTACTCACTTAATACTAAAAACGCTGTTGTTACCCGTACGTGACTCAGTACGGTGATTTCCACAGGTTAGCCGTATGTGAGTACGAAAAAAAATTCCAGCGGTAGTCCAGTGATTTACCCACTGAGCCACAGAACGTAACTGCAGGGTGGATGAAAGTTGATTTACAAATAGACTCACCTTACCCAAACCCTATTCTTTCACGCATGCGCGTATATAGATTATAGTAACTCACGTACGGCATTTGTAGGGAACTCACGTAACCTGTGGAGATCACCGTACAGTCACGTACGGATAACAACTTCGTAATTTACGGATAAAAACTTCGTAATTAAAATGGTATTGGCTACTATATAATAGCCTATAGACAAATAGGCAATAACGGTACACTAATGGCCAATTTTGATCGTCGGAAAATGAGCGGTTATCTTATTCGGTTTTTTAGCGGTTTTCCGGTGGTAAATCGTCGCATGAGCGGTTCAGTCGTCGGTAAATTGTCGAAAAACCTAACCGCTTTTCCGACAATTTACCGACGCTTCAGGATGTCAGAAAATGGTCGATAAATTGTCGATAAATACAACCGCCGAATAACCGACAAATTTCCGACGCTCCACATTCGTGACGTCATCAAATCGATTTCTAGGAATTTTACCGCGTAATAGGTGGCTACCGCGTTTTCTCTTGTAATGTGTATAAACTTAATGCGAGCTCGCTACTTTTCACGAGGTAACTTTGATCAAAGTTTATGTGTTCTGTCATAGAACTATTCCGTTATAGTTCTATAGTTCTGTAAGCAGGGTAAGTACATGAATCCTTGTAATAACTCGTGGAAATGGAAATACAAGTAAAAAGATTTTTCTTTCATAATTTTTAGCTTTAAGTGCAATTCAATTCAATTTATTCAATTCAAATTCAAATGGATAGGATATATAGTGACAACCCAACTGAAGGAAATCAAATTACTAGTAGATCCAGATGATGTGACATAAGGCCTACATGTATTTTGCTTAGAAAAATTAATAGGCCTGTGTTAGCTGCTAATGGTGACTACTAGGATCCAGCTAAGCCAAGTGCACTGTAGATAACAAAAAATCTTTTTATCATTCTGCCTGGTGACCTCTTTTGTAATAATTTGAAATATACAGTTTTCTTTTAATTCAACTTAATATCACATTTAAGTCATCTTGTTATATACATACCTTGAGCTTGCTTAAGTGTGGCTGCAGTTTTTTGTAAGCCTCTTTACTTTATTTCTTTGATATTGCCATGGCCCATATGAACGCCCCGATCTTGTTCAATCCTCTTTCACTCTGTCTCTGAAATAAAATTATGAATTTTATTCAATGCTTTAATGTCTTTTTCATTAAGTTGAATAAGGATTTGATTTCAATTATTCAATACCTCCTTCAAAGTACATTGTGATTGATATTGTGTACGTACATTTATTAATTTTCCACAAAATTCTTGTTCCAACATGTGAGGTTGTTGTTACTTGTTTTCACTCTGCAAAAGGGCGAAATAAGCATAAAGAAATTTATAATTGACTTAGAAATTATTTAAAACCAAATTCCAATCATAGGTATTTTCAAAGGCCTGTCTTGGTCTGTTTATCCTATTATGACCAATATTAAAAATTAAGTCATCTATTTAATGTTTTAATCTTTGCTTACTTACTTTTACAGGAGCATACCTGGAAGTATTTGTTCTGAGGTTGGCCGCACACTAGTGTCATACTTCCCCACGTTCTGAGTGCGTATATGTAATATGTATGTTTTATAGAATTAAATGCGGGCTAATTTTGTGATTTAAAATTGTTGGAGCATCCCCGAAAACCAAGTTAGGACATTAGTGTTGTTAAATTGGTGGAAACCCGTGAGCAGAGAACCGGTACCTATTTGTCAACTACGCAGCTATGAATAATCATCTGAGGCAGAAAAACAGTTGTTGGCACCTGATCAAGATATGAAAATCATGACGTTCTTCATCAACGCAAGCCTATTGGAGTTCAGAAACTACCATGAATGGAAAAACCCAGCATCAAAGAAAATATCTTCAAGTGCTCAAGAAATTCCACGATAAATGGGAACAGTGCAGCATGTGGTAAGTGGGATCAAATTAACTTGAAAAATAAGTGATTAGATAGAACATAATTAATTTATACAGCGAAGACATAATCATTACAGTTATAAAATTAAATGGTAATCCTTATCCACCAAAACATTCAAACCTATACGCCATGTTGGCTTTATTAACATTCCGAGGTTTGTCACATTGATAGTGACCAATTTGTTTCCATCTGGAAAATGAAAATAATTACAATGGCATAAATGACTATGTACATGAGCTTAGAATATACAAATTTAATTTCATTGGTCTACTGTAATGATGACATTACCTTCTTTTTCTTCCTTTAAATACGCTTCAAATAGTTTGTGCCCTTCTAAAGATTTTATTGCTTGTAAAGGTTTGTCCTTCGTTTTTTTTTGATTTCCTATACCGATATTAATTGGAGTATTGGCTATCATGTTTAACCTAAATTCCATAATTCAATCCCATATCAAAATCTACCTTGCTTGGGTGTCCCGCTGGTTTTTCTTATAACTTCTGACCTCTTTTAATATTATGACGGGACTTATGATGATTGCTCGGGATTTAAGTTCACTTTCAATCTGTAAAAATGAATGATTCATGAGAAATATCTTGTCTACATATTGAAAATAACTCAGATGATTCATGAATTGCGATATATCAAAATCGAAACAGTGTAGAAGGCAGATTATATATCATAAAAGTTTCATTTCTTTACCTCCTTCGTTGCTTTTGCAATATCACCGTCGTTTAATGTTAAGCAAGTTTTTATCAGGTCCTACAATGAAAGATAGATTGTTTTATGTTTTATTTGTTGAGGAAAAGCCGAACAAAACCATTAGCCTACCCTAAACACTTTTCTCTCCACAGTCATTTTCAATCCTTTCTGTTTCTGGACCTTCGTCGACATTAATTCCGCTGAATATTAATGATAATATGTAGGCCTAATGGTTATTTTCATATTTAGGGTTTTCTATTTCTTCACAGAAAACCCTATTGAAATTCGCGTGATTATTATTATTTTTTTTTCCCTTTTCCACACAGTTTTTGTTAAAATTGTAAAGGCTTCCTTACCTTACCGCTGTCGCCGATACAATCGGCATGATATCCTTCAGCTCACTTCAATCTCCAGATACTGCATGGGAATGATGATAAATCCACGTTATAAAGGCACTGTCAAGCCGTAAACATCGGAAATTTGGCTGCGTTCAATTAGTAGCCATGTTGTGTTTTCTTTCAGAAATTTCTCTCTTCTTTTCGAGGAAGAGCTATCGAATAATTCCCTCTCTTCTCCACAATCAATTTCAAAGTCAATTTTATGAATTTATTGCTCAGCGTGTCCGAGTCCAAGAGTTTACGAGTCCGGCGTTCGCGTGTCTGACAGGTTTACGGGAATTTGTTTGTTACCTCTTTAATATTTTTGATTTCTTGTTATTCCGGTTATTTCATTTAAGTATATTGCTGATCAGTTCATGTAACCAAAAGCGTCAATAAACAGATTTTGAATTGATCAAGTTTAAATCAAGGTCGTTGAGTCGCGGAGGGCTACTAGAATTACGTTCGTCTCAGAGAGAAAACTGGCATCAGACCACAATTAGGTTAGTAGCTCGAAGATGCGTAGGACCGGACCCCAAAAATAGTACCTAGAGTGAAGAAGAGGTCCCCCATAAATGTTGCCATAATTTCTGCAAATGGGATAGGTAACGAATTTCGGTTATATGTATGAAATCCATTGATCCTGAGAGACAGATTGATGATGAAATAAGGGATTCCCTGGACTTTTTTTGCTTGGAGTAAGGGTACCAAACACGGTGGGGGATTCCCTTAGATATTTGGCTCGGATGTACTGGCATACCTGTACTGGGATACCCCTCCTTTCTAAAGGTTTGATTATTTCAAAAGTTAGGTTGGGTATGTGGGGCGAAAACCACTTCAATGCGTAGTTAAGATGCTGGCCTATGAGCCATAAGCAGGATTTCCCCTGAATTTACGCGCTTATATATGAACTAAACTCTCGAATTTCTTGTTTTTACTATAGGATATAGAAGATTTTGGAATAGTGGTCTGAGCTCAACAAACGACAGAAAAGTATCAGGTGATTATCGATAGCCTACTACGGTACACACAGTTGACAAACAGTGTTAGGCCTGTGCCGGTTGGTGCGTACTGGGAATAAATATACTGGTTGGTCAGTTGGTTCGGTTGTGAAGTGTGGAAGCTAAGCAAGAAAGCCTACCTACCGGTATTTATTTGTCTATATAGATAGGCCTATTATATAGTACCCAATAGCATTTTAAGTACATAGTTGTTACCCGTACGTGACTGTACGGTGATCTCCACAGGTTAACCGTACGTGAGTTCCCTACTAACGCCGTATGTGAGTTCCTAGTAGCCAATACCATTTTTTAAGTACGAAGTTGTTACCCGTACTTGACTGTACGGTGATATCCACAGGTTAACCGTTCGTGAGTTCCCTAAAAACGCCGTACGTGAGTTCCTAGGCCGACATTCTGCAAACGCGCATGCGTGAAAGAATAGAGTTTGGGGAGGTGAGGCTAGGCTATTTGTAAATCAAATTTCATCCACCCTGCAGTTACGTTCTGTGGTACAGTGGGTAAATCACCGGACTTCAACTGGATTTTTTTTTCGTTTGGTTTCGAATCCCAATATTGCAAGTCTGAGCATCAACGTACTCACATACGGCTAACCTGTAGAAATCACCGTACAGTCACGTACAGGTAACAACAGCGTTTTAAGTATTACGTGAGTACGACAAGCCTACCATGCCTATGTACTACAAACACAACTTTTTCCCTCTCATCGGCCCTACACAGTGATGTTACTATAGGGCCTAACTGGTGCCATTATAACATGGATAGGATTTGGTCATGACTAGCCTAAAGTCTAATTCAGTCTATGTACTAATTCACTCGATAGGCCTATTTTTAAAACAATACAGTGAAATATTCACACGCAGAAAGGCTAATTGATTTGAGCCATGTGATTAAGTTTGGCCAGGCCTTTTCTGACCTGCTGACATTATTAGTCAAACCAAAACGTTCATGTGGTCACGGCTTGTATACCAGAAATCATTGTAGGCCTGTACATTTTGCTGTTCGTAGGTTTGGTATACCAATTTCTCCATTCTTGACTGATAAGTGTACGGTACAGCTGTATGCATTATACAATTGTTCCAATGGGAATAGGGCCTATTGATTGGGCTTATTATTTCCTGCTTTAGAATACTGAAATAAACCTAATGTTCATTCAAATATCCAACATCGGTGAAAGTTTGATTACTGTATACATGTACTGTAGGTTTTCATGTTGTGTGAATATTTTGCAGTTCAAATGGGTATGATGCTGATTCCAATGTCAAACGCATGAAGTTAGATGGTCAAGGACCATCAACACCAAGATATCTCTCTTCGACCGATGTTGTACCATAGAAGATCTGATTCTTTTAACTCAGGGAAAGTGATTCAACACGATCGACATAACACTGGAATAGGTTTGCAGTAACTAACGGTTCATTTCATTTAGTCCTATGTACTTTTTAGCCAATTTGGATTTGATTGTAATTGAAACTCTGGAACTGTTAACAAAAGACAAGTAAGACAAGTTGAAAAA